>NC_028453.1:19619850-19851423 GCF_000263155.2 Setaria italica | reverse complement strand
CGCGAGGCCGTGCCCGCCAGCACCTCAACCATGCGTGCTACAGCACCAGGAAGGAGATATTTTTTTATTCTGATGAATGGGCCCAAATTACCAGTGAGATAAAGACAAGAATGGAGCTGTACCAAACGCTTTTTGAGATATTAGATCTACGGTGGAGCAGCTCTATGGCGGAGCTAGCTGGATCTATGGATTTGGAGCTATTTTTTCAGAGCTGGAGCTCTACCAAACAGGCCCTTAGTCTTAGTTTTATGTGTGGATGTGTGTTTCTCTTGTCTTACTACTATTACCGCCCATGGGACCGAGTCGGGTGGCAGGCGTGTCCCGCCGTTCATTGAAGCGATCAGTTACCCTTCAGTTCAGCCTCACCGTCGTGGCGTCTGCGTGCCCACGACTATGGGGACCCTGGTTCGAATTCCCATGACGCCGACAGCTCCACCATCCATAAATTTGTACTTGATGAGTGTCCAAGAATATTTTAAGTCATCATACAGCTATATCCAGTAACTGGAGGTATTATATTCATAGAAACATGATAATAATTTGATGGTTACGAATACAATAGCTGACGCATAATATTTGGTTCAAGAGTTGTAACATATAAAAAAATAGTAGAAGCTATAGTGTACATGGTTGCTTTGTCTTCCTTCTTGTTTGTTGTATCCAGCTAAAGTCTTCTTCTACGTGTCTTTTGAGTTGGAAAGAAAAATAATAAGGTGAAAACATCACCATGACATAAATTTATATTTACTGTACTCCCTCCAGTCCAAATTATAAGTTATTTTTAACTTTTTTTAAGTCTAAGTATCTTAGGTTTGATCAAATTTATACAATAAAATACTAATATTCATGATACCAAATAAATACCATTAATTTCTTCATTAAATATATTTTTATAGTATATTTATTTGATGCACTAAACCTTTGTGATCCTCTCTATAATTTTAGTCAAACATAAAACGGTTTGACTCTTCAAGAAAGTTGGAATGATTTATAATTTGGAATGGATGGAGTAGTATATTGTTAAGTTAAATGGAGTTGTACTTTGTAAGAGTACAAAACAGTGGGTGTTATTATAGCATTTTATTATTTCTCGTGGCGAAAGAGACAATATATGAAATAATAATATTAAAATGTTGCGAACCGTAACTCAGCTGGTACCTTGTAATGGAATTTTCCATCAAGATTTGAGTCCTCGATTTATTACTAGTGCTCATATTTTTTAGATTTATTATAGGATTTAACCGACACTATTTTTCAGTGGCAAGGGACATGCCCGTTAATAGCGAGACACTAATGATAACTTCGTTAATCTCGAGGATTTGACAGCTCTAACTTTCAGAGGTGCTCATAGGGATAGAGTTGCGTGCCTATATTTATGGAGTTAAGTGTGCATGTGTTTATGTGAAGGTCCGTATGTACTGTATCCGTTATTTATTATTTATTAGTATGTAAATTATTCGATGCAGGACACTGTGGTTGTGCAGCAAATATAGTATTTAATATTAAACGGAAGAGAATCAAATTGGAGGAAGAGGACTCGTCTAGATAAGTCGTTCTAGGTTGGGAACTGATTTTTTTTTCCTGCAGCTACATCCACATTATATGAAGGGCATTCCAGTCTTTACCTCACCTGTCAGTGTCTACATAAAGAAGATTCCAGTGTTTAGCCTACCTGTTAGTGTCTTAAAAAATTGCTACAGTATCCGGACCTTTACCATTCGCCTAGGCTAGCAGCTTAATAAGTCCCTATTTCACACTCATATAATAAGTGGTCCCTTTCTTAACCCTAAAAAGTTTTTTCTTTTTCATTTGACACTCCCGTTGATTCCGTCAGTTAACTCGGGTGAACAGTGATCCTAGATATTTCCATCCTATTTTACTAAACAAAACGACATCCAAATCACCTATAAAATTTATGAAACTTTTTTAATGATATAACAGATAGAGATGAACTCATTTTATAAAAACATATATATATCATTTAAACTTAAAACTCAAATTCACCAAAATAGGCTACTTTTAAAGATTATGTGATTTTTTAGAGTATAAAAATACTTTCCAAAAATTACGTAAAATATCCAATATTCCTAACACATGATAAATTAATTTATAAAATAATTATCCATAATAAGTTACATAGATAAATATTAAGTTATTTAATAAAAAATATATTAAAGACTGAAAATTTTATCACTGAGTATGACCACCATCCAGCGATTCGACTTTCGCTGGCGCCGTTCCACCTGCCGCCATCTGTCGAGCTTCTGTGCCATGCGCGGCGTCTCTGCCTCCTGCCCTCCGATTTGTCGAGAAGCGGTGTGCCGCGACCGTCTTCCAACCTGGGAAGCCAGGCGCCGTCCTACCTACTTCCCTCACAATATTGTCTTGCCTCCTGGATTTGGATCGAATGTCGCATGTCAGATAGGAGTACCATACCTTCAAGTCACCAACACACTCAAAAAGCACGGGAGACGTCTTGTGGGCGACCAAAATTGCAGGTCGGGAAAATCGGTGAGATCAATTTGGGTGATGTTGTCAAAATAAATTGAACTTCACTATTGTGTAGATCTCATCGATATGATCAAAATGCATATGTAGAACGTCCGATTCAAAGTTCAGATGACAAAATTATGACCTCGCAAATATCTGCCGCCAAGCGAACCGATCCGATCGGTTTTAGCATATAGAGTCTGAATACGAGTTGTATGTGGCACGAGATTTGTAACGGTTTCGACTCCTAGTGGGCAAGACCCCCCTCCTTATAAATATAAATGGACACGGCCGATTGAGGATACATATTTAATCGATCAAAAATACATCTTCTATCTTTTTTATCTGTTCTCTTGCCCTAACTTTTTCGATCTATTACTTGATGTTCCTCCTTTGTCTACGGCGATTGAGGGCGCTCTATGTTGCCAGCCAACCCCAAAGCAACCCTAAAGCAACCCTAAGTGTGTTTGCCCCGGGATGGACGACGGGTCCCTCCCGGGCGAGCGCTTGTTGGTCTATCCTCAGGCTACCCTAGCAAACCAGTTCGACCGGTCTATGCAGAGGTGCTGCAAGAAGCTCCTTCGCGCGATGCACGTGATGTGTTCAAGTATTTAGCGTGACCTCTTTCAACGTCAACACATCCTCTTCTACACAAACGTCTAGAAACATGTGAGGCGTACTCTACTACACAAACCTCTACAAATCTCGATGCAATAAACAGGACCACACAACAATGATAGAACGCCCCGAGTAATCAACCTGTTTTCCGAGTACATTCTCGCAGTCTCATGAAACCTCCTCTCTTTACCCTCATTTACATCCGACTTTATTGTGATCATCCCTTATCGGTCGCCTGCGGAACCCCTTGTCGGTTGCCCGCGAAACCCACAGAATTGTATCAACGGCTTCATGTACCAATTTTTCCAGACATATTACTAAGGTCCGGTCTGGATACTCCTTGCTAAAGTTTAGCACGTATCACATCGGATGTTTGGATGCTAATTAAGAGTATTAAATATAGGCTAATTACAAAACTAATTGCACAGATGGAGTCTAATTCGCGAGATAAATCTATTAAGCCTAATTAGTTCATGATTTGATAATGTGGTGCTACAGTAACCATTTGCTAATGATGAATTAATTAGGCTTAATAGATTCGTCTGCGAATTAGCACAGGGTTCTACAATTAGTTTTATAATTAGCTCATATTTAGTCCTTCTCATTAGCATCCAAACATCCAATGTAACACTGCTAAAGTTTAGCATATAGTATCCAAACACCCCTCGTATCTGCTGATACTAATTCAGGTCTCGCGAGTCCCCACCCCTGCTCCTCTGCCCACAACGTCCGTTCACGTCTGAGCTAGCTCATCTCTGATCGATTAAACACAAAGATTTGTCGCGGCGGTCGTCTCCAAAATTATCTATTGATCATGGACCGCCAGGGCGTCGTGACTCACGAGGAGACGGAACCTGCAGCCTGACGTAACCGCAATTTACTGGTAAATGACACCGGCGCTCGTGGTCCTCCATTCTTCGAACTCCTGAGAAGAGGTAGGCACGATCGTCATCCACAAATTAGTGTGTGGCCCCGCTGATCCGCTGCTAATTTTAATTAGCGCGAAGATCACCGAACTTTCTACAAATGGGGCGTACGTGACCTTTTCTCATCGGCTGGTATTGGTGATCCACTAGCCCTTTTGCAGCATATTTTGGGTATGAGGGGCTAGGGAGATTGATTTGTCTGCAAGACATGAGGATCGGAAGATTTTATTTGATATCATGTGGCAGGCATATAGTCAAACTCATCTATTTCTTAATTGCAATGTTCTGGTCGATGCTTGAGTATTTTCCAACTCCGATCACTAAAAAACGACATTTGATGCATGTCTACTAAGCACATATATCTTTGAAAGCTGTTTTGTCATATAATCTGTTTTAAAATATATGAAATTTTGGATATGAACTAACTTGTCGTAAAAACGTTTTAGAAACAGAGAGGAAGTATTATGCAAAGGAGTAATCGTCGTGGTTATTTTTATTTAAAATCACAATAAAATTTTAGATTTACTACATTATGGAAGTTTTCTTAAACACAAATTCAATGACACTATGTACATATAGATCTAAATAGTTTATTTTATCAAATTATTTGTCAAATGTAAAGACATCGTACATTTACATGCATATTAAGAACTCCTATGGCAGATTTTTCTAGGTCTTTAGGTCGTATCCAAAGAATAAATAAAAAAATAAATTTTGAAAGTACGTGAAGTTACAAAAGAACAATTGTACTCGCGCTATGAACAGTACTCTCTCCGTCCTAAATTTTCAAGTGTATAGATGTATGTGTACATCTAAATATAGTGTATATATAGATGCATACAAATATCATGAACTAAAAAGATAAAAAATCTATAATTTAAAACGGTGTAGATTCCATTTCTACAAGTGACTAAACCGTGATCCGGATCCGCCGGTAAGCATGTAACGAGAGGCCGACGTCGGCATACCACGAGAAACTCAAGTAACACGTGAAACCATGGGCGCGCGTAGGCAGGGGCAGTCCGGACAACAGTTCCAATCAAGCAAGCGCTGCGGCGGCCGGCCGATCGATCTCGGCGAGAGCTACCGCTACTCCGCTAGCCAGCCTAGCTCGGCTTCGATGGGAAACCGCGAAAGGGCAGGGGAAAAAAGAAATGGAGCCGACGGCCCGCGCCGCTCGCGATACAGTTGGGACTTAGGGAGTGGTGCGCGTGGAACCAGATTCGCCAGGATCAGCGGCGCCCCGAGGCACGGCGAAACCGTCCTGCTCGCCGTTGTCCCATCCTCTGGATAGCTGGGGAGCGACGGGAGGCAACGATGCGCCACCAGAATCTGATTGCTGTCTCCGTGTGTGACTGCCACCTTCGATTCTGCGCGTGCCGTTGGTTGTGTAGGTGCGGCTGCACTGTACCTTTCACGGCGATTTGCCGCATGTGCTGGTTTTAGCGGGCGGCCGATTTGCTTCCGTTCTCGACTGCCGTTACGTTACGCACCACACTCCGTTCCCACCCAAGAAACCTCTGTTTCAGCTTTCAGGGTGTGTTGCAAGCTTACAACAATCTACTCCTCTCATCCTAGACTAGACTGTAGGTCGCTTTGGTACATCTAGATTCATAATCTTTACTATATATTTACACATATTTAGACATAGTGCATATCTAAATAGATAGCAAAACCTATGAATCTAAAAATACCAAAACGATCTATAATTTGGGATGGTGGAAGTACCTTGTTAGCACGTGAAACATGTACTCTATCAGTAGGTATATCAGTAAATAATCATTATGTATTGCTATATCAGTAACTAAGAGCGGATCTAGCACCGGGCTGGATGGAGCTCGAGCTCCTCCTATCGTTGCTAGAACCATGGAGCTCCTCCTAAGTTCTAAGATCCCTATAAGTTTACATCCATTGAAACTTGAAATAAGGGACTAGAGGTAGAAGATGATTGGGAAGAATTTCTTCTAACATTTCTTTCTAAATCCGCCACTGTCAGTAGCTGTATATAATGCCCACGTGTTTTTCATGTCTGAGTTATTAGTACCCGGTTTAAACTTTTAAGTCTATGAAAAGCACTTCAATTAATACTCTCTTTTTTATCACGCCTGAAAACACTTCAACAAATATCTACCGGTTCATAAAGTATACTTGAAAATTACACGAGATAAAATGATTTTATAGCTGCAAACATGAACCAATTATATCAGTGCTGAAAATGGTTCGGATCATCTTCGTTTTATTTTTCTCTCTAAGCATCCACAATCATTTGTGACAGAAAATGGTGCCGAAAAAGAAAAGTTTCGAATGTTTAAGGCTCAAAAACACAAAGATGAGACCTAGCAATTCTCCGATCAAATAATTCCTTTCTTTGTAGTGTAGATATGAGTAGTTTTAAGAATATGCATCATGATGAAGTGCGTTCTAGTGTTGTTTGTTCATTCAACGACACATGCAAGATATACACCATTGTCGCAAGAATATATTAGTTGCATTTCCTTCTGCATTTATCTTCTTGGTGATAACTAGCCAGTGTGTTTAAAACTATTACAGTTTAGACAAAAAAAAGGATAGCTAGGGCCTAAAAATGTATTTCGAAGGTATAACAAATTTTACTACTCCATCTATCTCAAATTATTGCTCGTTTGAGCTTTTCTAAATACATAACTATTGATATACACCTAAGATATGTTGCAAAAGTTATGTATCAAAAAATAAAATGGTTAGTAATTTGGGATGGAGGGAGTATTAACTATCAAATAATTTAAAGTTATAATAGTTAAAGATAAATTTAGAATACGGTGAATGGGTGATAATAAGAGTCAAACCCCAGAAAGATGATAAAAAGGTCACAACTCTGAAACACGAAAAAGGAAATGAAAGCTCCTCTGATTTTGTTAGGCAAATCTATTGTTCTTTTTCTTGACCTGCAGACAACTTCTATGGAAACTTCTGGACATTCTCAAGAAACTTTGATGCTTTCCACACTAGTAGAGAACTTTGACGCTTTTGTCTCGGATGAATTTGGACCCGGGATTAAATAATTAGTCTCGGTTGGTAGCTCCAACTAGGACTAAAAGAAACTAGTTGGAGCCACCAATTGGGGATTATCTGCCTCTCCAACTCCTCTCTCTCTGTCCCCCCATGTCTAGTGACCCGTGCCCACCCTTATCTCTTAGCGACCTGCGCTCGGCCCTCTCCCCCCTCTCTCTCCTTATCTCCTAGCGCTCCTCTCCTTCTCCCTCATCTCCCTTCCTTCCTGCCTCCTCTCCCTCTACTCCCTCCCTCCCTCACCCGCCCATGCCGCACCACCCTCGCCTGTGGGGAGGAGGAGGCCGGGGAGGCGGGGAGGGAGGGATGGAGCAGAGGGAGGGCAGGCGGCATGGCGCGGGTGGGCAAGGGTGCTGCGGGCCCTGCACGGGCGGAGCGGCACCACTGCGGTGCCGGTGGGTGCGAGCTCGGTGCGGAGCGGGTGGAGCGGCGCTGGTGGGTAGATGTCCTCGAGGTGTTACAACGAGGTCAGGCGTACGAGCTTTGGGCAGAGGCGAGATTTTTGGGTCATGAATCGAATTGCTTGGTTTCAAGTTCATATTGATAAGTTCTTTGCAGGACGCGGGGCAAAGCGATGCGGGGCGGAGCGGCGCCGGCGGGCGCCGACGGAGCGGAGCGGATTTATAACATCCTGTATTTTTACGAGCTGTTAATATTTGCAAAAAAATAAGGATTTCAAAAAAATTATTGTGGTGTGAAAATTTCCCAACAATAAGAGTGTCTTCATCTAATCTCTCCTAAAATTCCTAGAATAATTTGATTAAAATTGAATACCTAGGTTGAATAAATGTTAGTGTGCCATTAGGATTTTATTTGGTCTTCATTTGGATTTTTAAATTGAGTGAATTCAAATTTGAATGCTAAATTCAAATTTGAATTAAACCTAACTAACCCATCTACCTAACCTGGCCGTGCGCCAAAACCTCACTACGCGGCCCATCCAACCATCCGGCCCACCAGCGCCTCCCCTCTTCCTTTCTTGACCGCCGGCCCACTCCGCCCGTGAGGCCCACCAGGCCGCTAGCCTGTGCTACCCGGCAGACTGCCTAGGCCACCTGGTCACCCGGCCTGCCTAAGCCAATCGCTCCACCGTGCAGGTGGCCAGGCCAAAGGCCTGATAGGCTGGCCCAAGACTGCTACGCGCTAGCCTGCTTCCTCCCCCACTCCATGCCGCTACCACTACCACCCCGGCCCCATGCGTTAGCTTGGGAACCCTATTCACCTTTCTTCTCCCTCGCGCCTCACGCGCGCCGCACGCGAGAGAGGACAGAGACAGCCGCCCGCGCCACTGACGCCGCGCCGCTCCTCGCTTTTGTGCTGGCCCATCTATATTGCCGCCACATCGCTCACCCTGCATCCCCGCCATCCACGACCGTCCGAACCCTAGAACCCCGGGCTATAAAAGCTTCGCGCCGGCCACCTCCCGGTCCGAGCCGTAAATTGGAGTTTTCCTCCGCCCGCCGTCCGTCTTGGAGGGGAAAGGAGGAGGAGAGGGTGCCAGAGAAGGAAGAGAAATGGGAGAGGGAGAAGGGGGCCGCCGGGGAAAAGAAGGAGGACGTCGTGCCCGGAGCTTCACCACCGCCTTCACCACACCACCACCGTTGCCTCTGCTCCGCCACACCACCGCGTCGTCTACACCACCGTCGCTCTGAATCCTAGTGAGCCACACACCGCCCGCTCTGCTCCCTTGTCCTCCCGCACTGTAGCCTAGGCCTAAACACGACGAATGCCGCTGGGGAGATGCGCGCCGTGGGTGCGATCACCGTGCACCACGCGCGACATCGCCCATGGGCGCGTGCGCCACGCCGCGGCCGGGGCGTGACCCCGAGCCCACGCGTCGCAACCTTGCCACTGCTTTGCGCCGCCTCTGTGAGTGCCGGCCTTCGCGCGGTGCCATATTGTAGGTGCTGCCGCCGCTCACCGCCGAAAACTGCCGCACGCCGCGGCCAAGGCTCGGCCTTGGCCCGCGCGTGCGTATGGCAGTTGTTAGGGCCTAAAGGTGAGGCCTTTAGGTCATCCGGAGTCGCCGTTGTGCCACCTTGAGGAAAGCTGCCACCTTTCACCACCGACTGCTGGAGAAAGCGCCGCCCAGCCGTGCGTCACTGCCGCGAATTGCCTCTGAGGCAAAACACTAAGCATGTGGCGTGCAACGCCTCGCCAGCCATTAGGAGAGGAGCCACACAAGGGGCCACATGGGCCATAGAAGATCCTATGGACCGGATCTGTGGCGTCGGCCATGTCAGCACCACGTGGCACGCCACCTCACCTTTAGCGCCGGCCTGTAGACGCCTATAGCCCACTTATAGCCCTTACATGGACGTTGACTCAACCCACTGTATAGCTAGCTACAGCCGCCACCTAGGTTTAACAGGTAGCCTAGAGCTGGCCTAAAGTTAACCTCTATCTACCCTATAGCTAGCAGGGTGCCACGTCAGCCCATGGGCCCACTGGCCGTTGAAGCGTTGATTGGGTCAACGCTGACATCATCAGGGGGGCCTGATGATGTTAGTAAGATGCGTGGCACGCTCTAGTGCTACCACATGTCACGCTCGTGATTTTCCTATTTTCGTGAATTATTTAAAAATCTAGAAATTGATTTTAACTTCAAAAATTCATAACTAATTCATGTTAACTCCAAAAATTATGAAACTAGTTTTAGAATTTTTCTAAAATCATGAAGAACATGATAGACTGGTCCTTGTGCTTGTTTGGGTCTTCTTTGGATCTCTTTCGGTTCTTCCATGCAAATAGGCCCCTAGTAATTATAATAAATGCGAAACTAGGAGCTGCCAAGGACTCGGAGCTGGAGCCATTCAAGGACCACTACGAGGAGGAAGACTACTCAGGTTCATGCCCATTCAATTTAAATACCCATTATGCATTGCTAATAATATGCTAGCGCTTTATTTCCTCGCATTATGATGATGAACCATGCATAGCCTATTTTTATGCCTTAAATCCTTGTGTAACCTACTACCGTACTACTTATATATACTATGTGCGATGCTTGCATGTGTATGGGATATTGTGAATAGGATTCTTGGCATGAGTGGGGTTAAAACCAGCAGGAGAAGGTGTTTTGGGATATTTGACGGGGGTGAGCTTTACACAACCCAATTTTTGGATTGGGGGATTGGGGTTCATTCTCATATGTTCCCTATTTGGTACTTGTTGCGAGTACATGGTTGAGGAGCATAGGAGTTGGAGGTGATACCTGTAATGGGTACTATTGCGGTCCATGTTGTGGAGTCGCTTTGTGGAAGTCAGGAGCTCACCCCAGTCTGAAATCGAATGAGTCGCCATGCTTCACAGGAATATGTTAAACGTGCATGCCACTCGCCGAATTATGGGTTTAAGCTCAGGTAGAGACTGGCAAGTGCAGTACCATACCTGCCGTTGGATAGAGTATCAGTGTAGGGGGGAGAGGTGTTGACCTATGGCCCCTTGATTTGCTTTTGCCCCCGATTGGCCTCAGTGGGAGTGCTTCACAGTTCTAGGGTGGTCCGCTGCGGGGGATTGCATCCGAGCCCGGTTGTAGGATGGTATCGTAACTCCTAGATTCTTCGCTCGCTAGGGTGTTGTTCTCTCGGTCGACGAACCATTTGGGCTCACTTCGAGATGGGTCCAGGTGAACACGCTCTACAGAGTTAAAACTATACGTATAGCCATGTCCTCGGTCATGGATAACCCTGTGACATCACGACTCTCCACTGCTTTGGGATTCTCTACCTCCCCCTTTTAGCTACATGTGTGTGATGTGAGCCGCAACTGCAGTCGGGAAGAGGAGAAGTTGCTCCCTTCTGCCTTTAGGATCCAGGTGTAGTTGTTGAGAGGCGAAGGGAGAGAGTCTTCACCTCGACCCTAATCTGGAGTTAGGATATTGGTGACAGGGACCCTGTTGAGGCAGGTGGGCCCGAAGTGCTGAGAGATTGGGATGATGGATATGTAGTTTATCTTTATGCTTGCTGCTGCTTAGGAAACCCAAGCCTATTCGTTGACTACTTTTTGACCCTTAGCAATAGACCACTTAAAGCTTGCATACGGACAGTGACGTGGACCTGTCCCATTCCTTGGGGACAGTTCGTGAGTTTGCAGGTTACGAGTCTGACTTCAACAACAACTTTGATGGATGGTACGATTGAGGGTTGCGTGCTACGCTCAAGGATGCCTGTGGAGATCATCATGAAGATGGATGCACCGCCAGAAGCTAGTTATCGTTGCGTTGGTTTTATTTGTGTCGATTAGCCCAAGGGGCATGTATCAGATCGTACTCTCATATTATGGGCTGTAATAAATAAATAAATATGATTATCGTGGTATTGATGTGATATTTATGCTAAAATGAGTTCCGTATGTGATAGGTACTGATCCAGGGACTATCACGAAAATACAGGAGTCGGGTTTTCAGAAATGAAAACCCGGTTTGTTTCAGGAGTGGGTGGAGCGGGCTTTTTTTTATTATTTTTTTTGAAACTTTTTAGTCTCGGTTGGAAATACCAACCGAGACTAAAGGAGGGTCTTTACCCCTACCAACCGGAACTAAAGGTCGTTTTCCACCGGTGCCAACAAATATTTGCGTCACTATTAGTAGTTCATGAAAGATTATCTTTTATGCACTCAATTAACGTCGACTAACTTACATTAAGTTATATCTGACTATTTTCACTTTTCGGTACTATTGATGAGCTGCTTCATATAAAAAAACCTCTCTCTCCTCCATATTAAAAATCATACGTGAAATTTTATGAGTCCATTTACGTATACTTAGTATACTTGCCCCTATTTATCATTGAAAATTTTTACCATTAATGGTTCTTCTTTAACAATTTGCAGCCCTCGGAGTGGCAAGTTTTGCCACCGGCCCTGACCCACCATCTATGCGCACAAAGTGGAATAGTAGCAAAGCTTCACGCTCGATCTATTCCATGCGGAATATAATGCCTACAGCTGAGAACTGAGATAAACATCAGGCTCTGGGAAAAAAATGATTGCCACAATTGAGTTTGCGTGGAAAAATTATGCTACTCGCTGTGGTAAGAGCAAACGGTGAACATGACGATGCAAATCTTCACATTTGGAGTAGCATCAGTGTTTTCGAGAATAATGTTGAAGGTCAGTAATCGACAGCATCTTCCGATCCTGCTTCCACATCGGCACAATCCGCCAAGCTTGGTTTAGCTTTTGCACGAAACACCTAGAAGTCCTGGTCATTCTGCAGTGGCCAATGTCCACACCACCCACCGCTATAAAACCCACCCTTCCGTCCGTCAGCCTCGTCATCCAGGGCAACTCGCACGGTTGCAAGTTGCCGTCAAACTAACCGAACTGCCCGACGCAAGCAAAGCCCCACGGCAACGAGAGTAGAAAATACCAGCAGGAAAAAAGCGCACACGCTTCTACCAGATACCCGCACCACAAGGCAACGACCTCGCTTGCCATGGGCCTCTCCAGCGGCCTCCACGACGTCTCCGGCTCGGCGCCCCTGCCGCTGCTCCTCCTGGGGTCCCTCGCCTCCGCGCTCGCGTCCCTCTTCTCCGTCGTCAGCTCCCCTAGCGCAGGCGCCAGCGCGAACACAACTGCCGCGCCCCCCACCGCCTCCGTCCGTTTCTCCGGCCTCGACGCGCTCGTGGCGCTGGCGGACTATCTCGCGGCATCTTATGTCTCTACCGCGGATGGGGCCACCGCGGCGGCAGCCGGCGACTGCACGGTGTGTCTGTCGGCTATCGCGGTGGGTGAGCGCGTGCGCACGCTCGCGTGCCGGCACTCCTTCCACGCCGCCTGCCTTGACGGTTGGTTCGACCAGAGCAGCCTCTCCTGCCCGCTCTGCCGCGCCGGACCTGCCGAGCGAGATGACCACGCTGGGTGCCGCGCCGGCGAGGATGCCGTCTCGTGGTTCGCCCGTTTCTGACCACAATGGGGAAATTAGAACAGTAGTGCAGATACAAAGGGCTTTCTTCTTCTTTCGTACTTGCTCTTCTAGTATGCTTGCATAATGTTATACCTGCTGATGATGCTGCCCGATACTGAGGATCACCAACAACTCATGTAACTGGGTGGGCCTCGGTGTGGCAGGCGAGCAAGGCGCGTCGTGAGTCCACCCAGCCCGCCGAGGAGTGAGGATTCCCCGTGTGCGTGTATCTCGACCAGAGTGGGCTAAGGCGCGTGAGTCTACCCAGTACGCCCGCCCGTTTCGATTACTTCCGCTTCAATAAAACGGCCCTGTTTCGGTTACAGGATCCATCCAGCCCACACCTGTAAAGTTCTATCACGAACCCAAATAAAAACCAGAAACCACAACTTGTCCCAACATATTACCTCGCCGCTGTCGCTGCTGCAGATGACTCAAGACCGCCCCTCGCCGGCGGCGTCCTACGATTACACTGCCACCATCAACGTCTCCGATGAACACCTGAGTCCCCCGTTATCACCTTCCGTATCCTTCGACTCTGCTTCCGAATCCTATGCTTCCACCTCCTCGATGGTCTTGGACAGCTCCTCCGATCCGAACCTTTCGTTTCCAAGAAACCCGCCCCTCCCCTTGCGCTCGTGGCCAGCCTCCGACAAGATCGTGCTTCTCGTTGTCTGTGCTAGTGGTATGTTAGATTTCCTCCAAAATTTCTATAGAACAAGCCATCCCATAGGAATTTCATAGGATTGGTACACTACTATAGAACTGATCTTCCATCTAGGATTTTTTATCCTGGTTGACTTTGGACCTGGGACTAAAGTATCTTTAATCTCGGGTCAAAAATGAGGCATTGAAGGCCGCTGACGGGAGGGACTTTAGTCCTGATTGTAAAGACCAACCAGGACTAAAGCCCCCCTTTAGTCCCGGTTATAACAACTACAAAATATCGCACCGACGCTGTCCCCTTTTGTCCTGGTTGAAAATTCCAAACGGGACAAAAGATCCCCCTTTTATCCCGGTTGGTAATTCCAACAAGGACAAAAGGTGGTGGGGCTTTTGTTCTAGTTGAAATCTCCAACCGGAACTGAAGCTTGTCGCCTATAAATTCGACCAGCCTGAGAGCTCTTCTTCCTCCCCAGCCCAAGCCACTCCACTAGAGACTGAGAATTTCTTCCTCCTCTCCATGGCGAGCAAGCAACCTTAGGGGAGGTGCTGCCTGAATTTTTTCCTCGTTCCCGTGGAGATTTCACTCATCCAAGGTGTTGTACAGGTCAGCTACATCATCCTCCCTTCATTTATTGTTATTATACTTTGTTTTGCTTTAGAGATAGAGAAAAATGAGTTTTTTAGAATGAGAGAGAATGGAGAAATTTTTTATTTATACATGTTTTTAAGCTAGAATTTGATGGATAGCTTCGTATTAGTTAAAAGAACTTGATCAATATTAGGTATAGGAAAAAAAGAGTAACTGTGTTTTTAATATTGAGTCATTGCAATAAAATAAAGGTAAATAAATTGGATGCGTAAGAAATAGAATTTGGTCATTGCTACAATTTTTCATGTCAATGTAATTTAACAATAATTATATTTCTTTGACCAATAATTTATTTATCTCATGTTCATTGCAAGAACTAATATTATAAACACACTTACTCTATTTTTCCTCCTACCTAATATTGATCAAGTTTTTTATATAATATGAAGCCCTATGTTCATTTTCCACGTAATACGATGCAGATGGACCGACAATCGATGTACCACCTTCGCTCCTCTAATCCTAGAGAAAAGTGTCTGCACATGGCATGAATGTGTTTACACTATTCTTTGCACATAACTCAACTTTGTACGAAGTCTACGGAGAGTCACCTCTGCTTCTCCAGTACCAGCAAATACTGGTACAATAGAAAAGCTTCGAGTTCACAAACTCAGGTTGAAAACCTTAAATAATCTTGAAGGCGTATTCCAAACGCCTGTTCGAGCCTAATTCTCATAATAAAAGTACGCTGGCTAAATATGTTCTTTAGGCAGAGATTTGTTCACTGACCTTGACCTAGCGGCTTTTGGTTGGTTTTGGCTTGCCTCCATGGACCATGCTTAGTGTACAAATCTTTTGCCTGGACGGGCTATTGTGTGTGTGCCACCATACATCTACTAGGGGAATGTGGCATTTGCTCCAAAATATGTTTGGATAATTATTTGAAGATTCCTTTATGATATTCAGCTTGAGTATGTGGACTCAAAGATCTTCTGTTGTACCATTATTTTCTGGTATTGGATATATGGAGGTGACTCTCAATAGATTTCGTAGAAGATTGAGTTATGTGCAGAGATGGCTTGGAGTGCGAACATTCTACTATGTTGTACCATTATTTTAGGATAATTGACTATGTGAGTCCACTATGGAGCATTCGTAAGCTTTAGTGTATATATATATCTTTATTGTTTTGTTCCAAAATTCAAACATTTTTCTATTTGTCGACCTAGTGCATGTTATGAATGTTGATTGGTGTAATTTTCATGCTAATTGTTTTTATCTTTATGAAGGTTGATTGGTGTAGATTATGAATATTGATCAAGTTCTTTATGTAATACGAAGATCTATGTCCATTTCTCACATAATAATTTATTTATCTAATGTTCTTTGCAAAGACTGAATATTATAAACACATTTACTCTATTTTTTCCTACCTAATATTGATCAAGTTATTTATCTAATACGAAGACGTTTGTCCGCTCCTCACATAATAATTCATTTATCTAATATTTTTTGCAAGGACTAAATATTATAAACACATTTGCTCTATTTTTTCTCCTACCAAATACAAAGATCTATGTCCATTTCTCATGTAATAATTTATTTATCTAATATTTTTTGCAAGCATATTTAGTCTATTTTTTCCCCTACCTAATATTGATCAACTTCTTTATTTAATACGAAGACCTATATCCATTTCTCACATAATACGATGCAGCTGGACCGGCAATGGATGTATATCCATTTCTCAAAGTGGCCAAAGGTAACAAGCTAGACAAAGGATTCATATGTTGTCCATACTTCCAATGCAGTAATAAGAAGGACTTCTCTTCCTGGGGGACTGTTCACAACCACTTGTTTAGATACGGTTTCATTGCTAACTATTTAGTTTGGAACAAGCACGACGAAAGAGGGTTTATAATGGAAGACAGCAAAGAAAAGGAGGATGCTAAAAACATTCCAGACTGGGCTGCAGGCCAAGCTTTTGCAGATACTACAATGGGTAAGGCTGATTAAGATGAGTTTGCAGAAGATGGCTCTATTGATGATCTTGGTCAGGTGCTACAGGATGCACAGAGAGATTGCAAAACCGAGAAGAAATCAGAAAAGTTGCAGCGCATGATAGATGATCACAAAAAATTATTGTATCCAGATTGCAAGCAGGGGCCTAAAAAACTAGGTACCACACTAGAAATGCTGCAATGGATGGCAAAAAATGGTGTGTCCGTAAGACATTTCAGGGGATATTGAAAATTGTAAAGAACATTCTTCTCGAGAATAATGAATTGCCATCCACAACATATTTAGCTAAACATGTTGTTTGCCCTTTGGGATTGGAGGTTCAGAAGATGCACGCATGACCTAATGACTGTATCCTCTATTGTGGTGATGAATACGAGAAATTGGATGCTTGTCCTATGTGCGGAGCACTGCAGTAAAAGATTAGGCGAGATGATCCTAGTGATGTCGAGGGGATGCCTCACAAGAAGAGAGTTCCCATGAAGGTGATGTGGTATTTCCCTATGATACCACGTTTGAAGTGTTTGTTTAGAAACAAGGCCAATGCTAAGTTGATGTGATGGCACAAAGAAGAATGTAAGCAAGATGAGATGCTGAGACACCCCACGTATGGGGCCCAATGGAGATCAATTGACACTACTAGATTTTCTGTCTAATGCAATGGCGGAAAAATGTTGCAATATGCCCAAAATCGATGCAATATCTAGCAATTGTAACGGTGACTGGTTGGTTGGCAGGCGTGGTAAGTACTGGCGTGGCAATAGCTCTTTGCAACGTTTTTTGTGGGCAGTTGGAACTTATGGTAATTGTCACACACATTTTCATTGCATTATAGAGTATGGCAACGGAGGATTTCGTTGCATTAGCATGTATTGCAACGCAAGCAGTCATTGCTATAGTACGTAGTTGCAACGTACAAACTCTGTGGTAATATAGTTTTTCGCAACGATTTACATGGTGGTAAGAGAATATATTGCCACGGAAATTTGATGTTGTGACATATCCTATGGCAACTAAATTTCTTTCGTGGAAATACACTATATTGCAACGGAACCATTTTCGGTGGAAATAATTAGTTTTGCAATGGAAACTATTACGTGGGGATTGTTTCTATGGCAACACAACTGCATTCGTGGCAATAACTTATATTGCCATGGAAACATGTTTGGTGGCGATAATTCGGTTTGCAACGGAAAATATTACGTTGTGACATATCATATGGCAACACAATTGGTTTCATCAAAATAAACTATATTGCCATGGAAACATATGTGGTGGCAATAACTCATTTTGCAATGGACAATATTTAGAAGCAAGATGATATGTTGCAACTAATTAGCGGTGAAGGTTATTATGTATTTTTGCAACTTTTATCTTCCGTGGCAATAAGTTGTTGTGCAATTGAAAGTATATAGATGCAATAAAAGATGTTGCAACGAACTAGGGTTGCTGCAATTATTTGTTTTTGCAACAGGTGGATGTATTTCTTTTCGCAATTGGAAGATGTTTTTCGCAACGGATTGGATTTTATATATTTGTATATCGAATCGTTTGTGCAACGAAATGGTTTAACCAAAAAATGAATTACATCATCATGAATATAAAACCAAGCCATCTCAACATTCATAAAGTCAAAGTGCCAAATACATATTCCAAATTGAAAATAGTTCATAACTAGTGTTGGTATATCAACAATACTAAATCCTTGTAATGTAGGCTACAAGAATCATGCAATACATTGATTTTCCTTGAGTGAACCATGTCATGACTCTGAGCCCATGCGATCCATTGAAGAAGAATGTTCCTATCCAAAAAAAAGAATGCAGTGCATCGGCAAAAGAGTGTCATAGTGCAGTAGTATGTACTAAACAAACATGATCTTGGTAATTTATCTTGTGCTTGTAGACACGTGGTCTGGCACAGAGCATATTATTCGCACATAGGAGACTGCTCTAAGTTTACTGATGCACTTAAACATAGATTATAAATCAGGTTTACTTCTGCATACCTGTTGGCTTCTTGTGCGCACACATTTTGTAGTAGCATTCAGTAGTTGCCGTGTACTAATATATGCTCCTGCAACATTGTTGCTTTTGCTATTTTGAAAAAGACCTCGAGACACTGTACTAGTTCTATGTTTGGTAGCATTTTTCTCAACTGTTGGCGTAGCATCACTTGGGATGATGCTCCTTGGGTCAGTCTGCATAGGAAAAATAGGTGAAAGTAATTTAGGGATAAAACACATTCCAATATGCTAATTTGTGTAACAAATATCCAAATTGCCTTTACCTGTAGTAATGGGGTTTCTCTCTGTTTAGCAAACTTCGATAGCATCTCTTTCATGATATCTTCCCTAAGTGCTTGCCTTTTGTTATTTTCCTCTTCTTGAATCTGTAGCAATTTTTCTTCTAATATCCTTTCCCTTTCAGCCTTTTCATTTGCAAGTTGTTCTTCTAACTTGTCAACCTTTTGTTGGAGTGCATTATTTTTCTGGTTGGCCACTTCTGTAGCAGGGGCTTGCTCTTGGATTTGAGCTTTCAGCAATTCACTGCGTGATGGAGTTTTAGGCAAGTAACCATGACCATGGGTTTTGTGGGTTTTGCATCCTGTACTTTGCTTGTAGCATATTTGGAAAATATTGTTTTCCTTTGCAGTGGAGATGGGATTTGTATCATCATTGCGATCTCTCTTGGAAAGCCTTAGGCACGCATTGTCCTAATTTAAACAGCAACATTGGTGTCAGTATTGGACATTAAAAATAATAAGAATAATGTTGTTAATAGTGAACTATGTAGATTACTTACATACACAGCCTTAGATGCTTCATCTGACCATTGCCCATTCTTCATATGAGTACTTAACCAAAGATTTAAATCACTTGGTTCTTCTCCCGTATCGGGTCTCTCTAAAGATGGCATGAATGAAGCACATTAGCTTGAAATGTCTGCAAAAAGATCGTACCATACAGCAAGTCTAAGCATTACCTTCTCATGGCTCATGTTGGAAAATGATCTGGACCCCATGACATGGTTCGTCTTTGCTTCTTTACGGTTCTTGGAGTTCTGGTTGCTAGCTTTCTGTACAGGGTGTAAGTAAAAAGTACATTAGTAGTGCATTGATCGAACTAGTAATAAATACATGGGATATATGGAATGACAAAAAGGAAATGCTATGAGACCTTGAAATCTGGAGATCCAAAATACAAGATAAGGTAGTGACATTCTGCAATGTCAAGGTCTTCTAGCTTGTGTTTCATTCTTGCTGCGTAACTGTCGTACGCCTTGTACGTGGCACTAAGTGATGATCTCCATCCTTTGTATTGCGCCATCATGATGGCCCAAATCTTTTCCTTTTCATCATCAACGTCTACAAGCTCCCACCTATTCTATTTATGTGATAACACATTCAGACGGAGAAGTATTTGGCTATTTGAGGATTATTATAGCAATCATGTAATAGAATTAAACATCGTACGTACCAGTATGTCGGATGCTATAGAATTTTTCACATTTTCATGTATGTCTTTCCATTTATTGACTCCAATAAGAGGAGCCCTTTTCCTTGTAAACATTACAATTTCATCAACAAATGACTGAGCGTTAGGGCCTACGGGACCTCCCAGCTTTGTGGAAAATTCGATTTTTAGTTTCTGTGAGCCGCTCCTTATCCTCTTTATGGCTGCTGATAAACCCTTAAGGGCACCACGTCCTCCTTTTATCGCTTTTTTGTCACGCCGAGCATGAGTTGGTGTATCTGATGGTGGTGATTGCATGGCTTCAAGACCTTTGTCATCAGGAAGGTTTTCAACTTTGTCATTGTCATCTTGATCTAAATAAGATACTGCATATCATACAATTGATCCACATCAGTCTATACATTTTTTGTTCACAAGTAATATTAACTTTGATTGCTGAATGAATGAATAGAAATTACTATTGTCTTGAAGGTACTCTTTACGCCTTAACCATTCTTTATATGTCTCGATGGTTTCGTCCCTGTAATCATCTTTAAATTCTGCACGTAACGAATATGTAAGTGCAATGGATAATACAACACATAGCTTATATAAATTGTGACAGGAGGAATTGTACCTACCTGTGTCCGGTTCATCCTGCTGCAAGTTTTGAAGCCATATCTTGTAAGCATCTATTTGTTCTCCTGTCCTTCATCCTTCTGTAGTTGTTTCCCTTCGTCGCTTCAAGGGAGTTATGGTTACCTGCAAGTTAGTCTGTTGATCCCTTGTTGGGAGGATCCTGATTTTCCTGTCTTTTGAATTGCTTTGTAACATGGCTGGGATTTGGTGATCATAATCAGGAGGGACGAGGGATGCTGTGTTCCTGCCACATCGCTCCTTATAGTACAAGAAGGCACATCCACAGTAGCCAAGCTTTGACTTCAAACAAACCAAGTTAAAAAAGGTGATATTAGCCCTATCACAAGTGAACTGGGCAGTTTCATGCCCGAAGGTGCCCCGACACAATCGATAATTACACACCACCTCTCACCAGTGAGTCTGCAATCAAACTCATATGCAATCATTCAGTGACCAAGGTAATGTCCTTACTCTTACACAAGAATATTAATCTATAAATTCAATAGAGGACTATACATAACCCTAGCAGTAGAAACTAGGCATGTATCGAGATCTTCCAATTTGAGATAGGAATATAACCCTAGGCATGTATCCGAATCATCCAATATCACATAGGACTATAACCCTATGCGAATTTTCGATTGGATTTGCAATAGCCTGAGAAAACATACCTGGTTCGGGGAGGTTCAAACAAAAACTCATCAGGACCATTGTCTTCAGTCGCCATCTCTCGGTCGCCGGCGGTGTGGGGTGGAGTCGGCCTCCTGCCGTCGAATCCAGTCGCCATCTGTTGGTCGCCGACGGTGTGGGGCGGACTTGGCCTCCTGTCGTCGTCTTCAGTCGCCATCTCGACAAGGAACCGAGAGTTGTCGGGTCGCGTCACCCCCCCTCTCCCCCACGAACATCAAGGAAACGTGATTAATGGCGCCGGAATTTTAGTAGATGGGGATTGGTAAAAATATATGGAAGAGTTATTTCGGCGGGCTTGGGGGGAAATTTGGGCAGGGCAAGCGGGAAAAATTTGGCTGGGGAGGAGGAGGAGGTATTTTGGTATATATCGACACGTTATGTTTCATGCGTGTTTAATTGGAACATTTGAGCAATGTGTTCAATATTGAAATCACTATGCACAATGCTTCATCTGTACATGTATATATTCACGTGGCACACAATAAGCTCCCCTTTGGCATGGCTCATCCAAATAAAACGGCTTCACCGGTGAAGCCAATGCCTGTGAAGCCAATAAACATAAGGCATATCCCTTAGTGAGAGAGAAAGCATTAAGATTGCATTGGAAAGTATATATCAATTAGCGTGGAATAGAGATGAACAATCTAATGAAACTAAGTTGACACCATAAAGTTGAGATACTTCACTCTCCAATATTCTTGGAATGACTTACAATTTGGTACTTTGAAACTCCAAGTTCCTTGGAATGACTTATAATTTGGTCAAAGTAGAGATACTTGACTCTCCAAGATTCTTGGAATGACTTACAATTTGGTCAAACTTGAGATACTTGACTCTCCAAGATGGAATTATCTTCTAGTAGAAAAACAAGCATAAGCACTTAAGGTCGAGAACAAGGGATAGACTAATGCATATGAAACTACACCATGAAATTTTCATCTAGATGAAACCATGTATGCACAGTTACCAACACAGTTTGTGTCTTAGCTTGCATGTACTAATGCATATGAAACTACACCATGAAATTTTGCATTGTATAGGTAGTTTCAAACACAATTTCATTTTCATGTTGCTTACTCTGTATGTGGCTATCGTGCAGCCCCTCCTAGTCGAAGTAGGCGTGCAGCCCCTGTCTTGTCTCCTGACGAAAGCTTGAAATGCTACGGATTACAAGAGGCGACATCCACTCAACCTGTCTTGTCTCACGACATCAGCACAACTGAGTGGTGGGCTGGGCTTGATGTGTAGACCGTCGCGGTGTCCTCGCCGCGCATGCACCACAACGACAGCGAGGGTGGCGCGCAGGCTTGAGTTGGAGTCGTGGGGCCATGTTTAGAAGCTAACTTTGCAATCGTATATTTTTAACTAGCCGTGCATCCCAATTTTGTGAGGTAATACACGGGTTCTGCGTGTCTGTCAACACTGCAAAAGCAAGCTTGAAATCCGGCACCGTGCAAACAAGAGTCGGTCGATCGGATCTGATTGACTCAGTAATCACGCGTCCCATCCTTCTTGAGAGAGAGAGAGAGAGAGCGGGCGGGCTCGGCCTGCGACACACGGTGAGAAATGAGTGAGGAACGGCGCGGCATGCGAAGCGGCCGGGCGGCGTGGCATGCGAAGTGAGCGACACACGGTGAGTCCAGAATTAAAGCTCATTGTGGGTCCAGCTCGACCTTTCACTACCTACTGTAGCGTGCCAGTAGCTCCAAGGAGTTGTTGGCACTGTGCCATTGCGCCACATGTGCCAACAGCTCTGCGGTACTGCGCCCGTGCCATGATTACGTCGCGCGTGCAGGTTCCCCATGCATACCCCAATTAACACAGCAGTTGATGCCCTGCCTTGCGACGTTTTGCGCCGCCCAGCCGCCCTTTAACCGGTCCTTCGGCTGCTCTGTCCCTTCATTTCCCTAGTCAAGAGGCGACTCCTCTCCCGATGTGCGTGGTTGCGTTAATGCTCTGTCTCTCATGCACGCACGCATATATAAGGGCCCTCCCGCCCGTGCGCAACAAGCCCTCTACACCCTGCACCCTCCCGCAACAAGCCCTCACCATGCCTCGCCGCTTGAAGACTACTTGGGCAATGCTCAGTCCTTCCTCCTCCGCTCCTCCCTCCCCGACGATGCATCCTCCCCCGCCGTCGTCCGGCGATTCGGAACGCTCCTCCTCCCCACCTCGCTCGCCGACGCCGCCGCCTCCCCCGCCGTCGTCCGACTCATCGGACCTCGACATCAACCTCGAGGACGATCCGGATCGGAAGACCGATTCGGAAGAGGAGGATTTGGCGATGGCTTAGCAGGGTCATGTCTGGAGGACTTTGCCATCCTCCACTCCTTCGAGACGGCGTGCCAGGAGGAGGAGGACAGGCGCCTGCGCGCCGTCACACAAAAGGAGACTGAGGACTGCATCCTCAGGTGCACACTCAAGATCTCTGCCGCAGAAGCGGAGCAGGCCGCTCAGAGGGAGGAGCAACGGGTGGCGATGGAGGTGGAATGCCGCCGGTGCGTGGCTGCAAGGAATGAACGGGAGGAGGCGGCGGTGGTTAAAGAGCGGAAGGTGCACCAGAACTAGTTTATATGTAAATGTTGTCAATGTAATGAACTGGTCTTTTGTTTCGGTTGTCGAACTTGTTGTTTTTATGTTTTAACGATAGTGGTAATGGTAACCAGTTAGTAGTTTTATCTTGTTCTTGGAGTTTTTGCCAATGTTACCAGTTAGCATATTAACCTAAAAACATGGTGCAAAGGATCCAACACTCACTTGAGTAGGCGATCAACATCAAGTCACAGTAGTGTAAATGTGGCGATCAACATCAAGTCACATCAGTCATCGCCCAGCCCATTTTCACATAAAACACTTCTACTCCATAGTACTCACTTACTCCTACTGCTGAAGCGGCACATCTACACAAGTGGCTTAAAACCAAATGCGCATCTACACACAAGAAGAGACCCCGGAGACAGTGGCATGAAATCATACGTAGTGACATGTAATCATATGTTCCACAAGTCTTAACTAAAATTATTAGGAATTTGGTAGGTTCTACAATGTTCGTTAATCTAAAAAGAATGCACAATGTATGTAGTAAAAAAAATGAAAGGTAAAAAAAAGGACCAAAGCCGAAGGGGGCCCGATGAGGCTCATCCTCATAGGGAGCCTAATAGAAGGCTCAACCACAGAGGGAGCCCAACCGAGCCTACCAAGAGCAAGCAGTCAGGTAGTGAATCAGGTGGCGTATTAGATGGTAGGTCGAAGGATTTCGATGCTGCTTGTGCGCCTCCCTTTTTAAGTATGGCAAGGAGCTTCTTCGTGAGCTAGGTGGTACTAAAAGTTGTGACCATGAACTCTGGCACAACAGATTTCGTACGTGGGCTGGCCCATTACGAATTCTTCCCCGTTCCCCCGTCTCGATCGCTTCTTCCCACATAAGGCACCAAATCGCTCCGCCCCGAGCTCCTGCGCCGGCCGCCGCTCTTCCGCCGCACCGAGATCAAGCGCCGCCTTCCGGTGAACTTGGGATTCAACGCCGCCTTCCGGTCAACGGGTAGGCTGCCGGCCAGTGGGGCACGGGTAGGTCGTCATATCCCAAATCTTCAGTTTATTGTATTGTCAGATTCACCGTTAATTGCAAAGAACTGCAAATTATGATAGTTAAACAAAAAACACATCTTCCGCTCCGTCCGTAGTAGAATTGACAGGCACAATGTATCCATCATCGATGTAGTCATCCGTGTCATATTCTTCATCTTCATTTGCTAAGTCAATAGTTGTTGGTTCGGGTACAGACTCAGCAAGAGCCTTTTCAATAACGGATGCGTCACCGGTGACGCCTTCAACGCCAGTCCTAGTCCAGTTTGTCAAATCTTCATGTGTGCCCGATTTGATCATATCTCCGACTCCGACATCGATTGAATCAACATCAATTTCTTCCAGGTTGTCTAATTCGGGCATGAGGAACACATTTCTGGGGTTCATTCTAATAACAGTGCTCCAATCTTGTTTCTTTGAACCTTTCACATAAAACACTTGCTGAGCCTGTGTCCCCAAAATGTAAGGTTCATTTAAATATCACAATCGAGTTATATCGATGTCGAGCATACACCTCAGGTCCACGAGTAGGCCTTGGACGGCCCACCAAGGGACGTACTCGAACAAGATCAGAACAAGGATGGGCGTATCCTACTCGGACTAGTCATGTATGTTTATGGAAAACTACTCGGGCTATTACCGGGTAGAACTCTGTAATAGTACCCGACTAGGACTCAGACTTGTAACCCTACCCTCCCATGTATATAAGGCCGGGCAGGGACCCCCCTCAAACAGAACTGAACATCCAAGATCAATACAAACCAACACACAGGACGTAGGGTGTTACGTGATCTAGCGGCCCGAACCTGTCTAAATCATGTTCCTTGCGTCACCATTGATTCCTTGATTCTCGACGACCCTTAACGCATAAAAGACCACCTAGGGTACCCCCTAGGCGGGTTGCCGGTCTAAAACACCGACAGCTGGTGGGCCAGGTAGGGGGACTCATCGAGTTTCTCAGCGCGAACTCAATGGCAAAGGTCATCATCAGGCCCGTTTTCTTCATCGAAGCTGGCGCCACCTTCGTTTTCGGATCCTAGCTTTGCGTCGCCGAAGGCTCAGGATCGTTCCGGCGCCAGATCGTTGACGTTCAGGAGAAGAAACTAGAAAATGTGATCAGAAAAAACCAAGATTTCAAAGTTGACGAGTTCGAGTTCGACTACGTGTCGGATTCGACTTCGCCTCGGACTACTCCAACCCTCCGCTCAGGGGTCGGGCGCACCTGACCCCAGGACTCAGGGTCGGGCGAGGCGGAGTTCTACCCTCAAGGGGTCGGGCGCATCCGACCCTGGGACTCAGGGTGGGGCGAGGCGGAGTTTCACACACAAAGGGTCGGGCTCAGCCATCCCCAGGACTCAGGGTCGGACTCGCCTCAGGTTCGTCAATCTCAGCCGGTATCCAAGTCGGTTTTGACTTCAAAATGGTTCCCGCACGAACTTCGCAACGCAACCAAAGTCTACCAAGGTTTTCTTGCTCAAACCCGATCCGAACTCGGGCATGACGAAGACGTCGACTCCGACTCGTCCTATTCACCAGAGATACCATTATCTGGTCCAGCCCAAGGATTGGTAATAACTTCAACATCACAAGGCAGATTCGTCCACTGCCCAAGGAACTGATCGAGCATTCTCTCAATGTCGATCCCAAAGCTACTCCAAAATGGCAACGACTACGCCGGTTCGCTCAAGACAGACGAGAAGCAATCAAAAAAAAATTAGCCAAGCTACTCGTGGCAGGTTTCATCAAAGAAGTCTTCCATCCTGACTGGCTCGCTAATCCTGTGCTTGTTCGTAAGAAAAACAACGAATGGAGAATGTGTGTTGACTACACCGACCTCAACAAACACTGCCCGAAAGATCCTTTGGGGTACCCAGGATCGATCAGGAGGTTGACTCCATCGCTGGGTGCGCTTTGCGATGTTTTCTCGACTACTATTCTGGCTACACCAGATAAGCCTCAAAGAAGAAGATCAAGCAAAAACAGTGTTCATCACGCCCTTCGGAGCTTTCTGCTACAAGATAATGTCCTTCGGATTAAAAAATGCAGGAGCAACTTACCAAAGGGCCATACTGTTGGAGGTATGCCCTAGAGGCAATCATAGAGATGATGATATTCCATTTGTATCCATGATTTGTATATTGTGTTCATTGAATATCCATTGAAGGCTACTTGAATTGATTTGCAATTATGTGAATTGTATGTGAAACTCTTTACTTGTATGGTTATTCTAAAGTTGTCCCTATTCGGAGTTCATGTGAGGACACACATGAATATTAGACTAGCACATGTATTAGTTGATGACTATGTTTCACAAGTCATGGACATGGAGATGTTGAACTAATAATGTGGACACATGTGGAGACATGTGCTAGGACTGACCCAACACGAGAAGTAGTTCTCTCTTTAAACAACATATACGCTTTGTCCTTAGACCTGAGATTGTCGCATGTATTCTAGATGTGGATCGACCTACTTAGGGGCTATCAAACGCTACGCCGTAACAGGGTAGTTATAAAGGTAGCTTTCAGGTTTGTCAAGAAGCATGCTATGAGACATGGTCAATCAAGATGGGATTTGCCCCTCTCTGATTGAGAGTGATATCTCTGGGCCCCTCGAGTGATCAGATCCGAAAATGCATGGCCATGCTACGTACGGTTAAGAGTTAACCTACAAAGGGATTCCGAATCACAGGATCGAGAAAGAGCGGTCGGCTTGAAGCTAGACCAAATATCGTGAGGCAAAGGGAATAGCATGTATATTATGTTGTGATGGATCGTCTGATATGATCTTCGTGTGCGTATAGGAGTTGGCACGTCTTGCTAGAGGCCGCTACCGACTATTGGGCCGAGTAGGAGTACTCGGGCCATGTCTATACGTATCCGAACCCATAGGGTCACACACTTAAGGGGCTGGAAGCCCAATTCGGATCTGATCCGAGTTGGATTAGGTTTAGAAGTACTAATGGGCCTCGGACCCAGAGGCCCGTTAGGAACCTCTATAAATAGAGGGGTGGGGGCACCCTAGGGTTTACACCTTTTTGGCGAAACACACCTGCCGCGCCTCCCACGCCCTCGCCTGTTGCAACTCGCGGATCTAGCAGTCCGGCTTGCGACGCTTCCTCCCTGCACGTGTGGATACCTTGGAGGTGTTGCGCCTGCAGCACTTGGACGAGCCGCCGACGAGCCGCCGACGAGCCACGACGAGCCGACGACGAGCCGCGGCACCGGAGGCGATCTTGTTGCACGTGGACGAGCTGCTGAGAAGCTGCTGGACGTGATCGACTACGTACGACTACGTTGATCGACTACGTACGACTACGTGATCGTCTTCACTACATCGACGCATATTTACATCTTCCGCACCAGTAGTGCGTCGAGTGGTAATCCCGTGATCCTTATACGACAGTTATTCCTGGTTTTACGCGGTAGAAATTTTGATTTGCGCTAGCGTAGCCTACCTCGTATCCCAACAGTGGTATCAAGAGCCGTAGCTGCTTAGTTTTGGATTCGGGATGTGTGCATATGGAGATATGCGAGTTTTCCGTTTGATCTATGTCCTGGTTTCGTGCCCTTGCTGCAATGGTAGTGTAATGACATACTCCTACCGGTCGGTTTCCGCCATCGGAGTTAAGTGATACACGTAAATCTAGTTGCAGTGAGCGAAGATCAATATGATTGGTCGAATCGAAATCCAGGGTCATACGCCAGGCGCATTAGATGTGCAATAGTAGATGAGATCTACTGCCGGGGTTGGGATTTTTGCCGTATGCGTATGCTTCGGTAAATCAGCCGTAACTTTTCGGTACGATCTCGGAATGGGGCAAATTTTATATGAAAATTGATCTACAGAAAAAGTTACACATGAAATTAAACATCTTTGCCGTTTTCGGCGAAATTAGATTTCCCAAATTCGGCTTGGAAGATAGAGTTTTGGGCCTCCCAAGTTTGGAACGTTAGGGCGCCTAACTCTGTTTTGCAGGATGTATGTATGTATCTTGTGATCAGTATGGCCTCCTTGTGTATGTGATGCATGTGTGTAAATCATTCGTGACCTGCGTGTCGCGCGTACGGCAACACGGCAGGAGCCATATGTGTTGTCACTTTATTGTTTAATGGTCTGCGTACCAATCTGTGATGATCCAAGCAACTATATAATCTTCATTACTAGATTCTTTACTAGCTATTAGGTGTAATAGCATGTTCTAGTTCTTGGAGGACTCATCATCAGGAGGATGGCACACATGGAACATGGAGGTGGAGATCACCATGGTGAACAGGTTCTATGGAGATGGAGATCACCATATGAAAACGGGCCATACTATGTCACAACTATGTGAATGCTATTCTGTTTATGTTTTACTTTCTGCATGCTGTGATGTTAGAAGTAGAACGATCCCTCACAAAGTTTAAGTTAGTATGCCCTCCCAACAAAAATTGCACCGTCCCATGCCTTGTACAATTAGTGGTGGGTCTATGAAATTAGTGTGCCACTAGTTTTCCTTGACTAGACGGGTTTGTGTCGGACACTTACGCGCATAAGGGTTGGTTTGCTTAACAAGGTTATCTTAACGGTTAAGGACCTTGGGGCATAAAGGTTGGGCACCGAGACATAGAGATGTCACCCAACAACAGGAGTCATATGTGATATGATTAGCAAAAGTTGCTTACCGATCTACCTTGTTTGCTAGCGGTGATGCTAAAGCTCACTAGTGGACTTGTTAGTTGTGGATCCTGAATCACTAAGTTTCAATAGAGGGATATTGATTTTAGTGGGAGTAGATTTTGTTAAAATAGTTTAATGTGATTTGCTCTATCATGGATACGTTTGTCTTAGTGTATTTTGCATTACTTTGTTGTAGATTAAATGGCACCTAGCAGCACTACACCGTTTGCTTTGCGTTCGGTCCTTGAGAAGGACAAGTTGAATGGAACAAATTACTCGGATTGGATCCGTAACCTGAGAATTGTTCTCAGGGCTGAGAAAAAGGAAGATGTTCTAGACAACCCACTACCAGAAGAACCTTCTGATGATGCACCCGCTGCTGCTAAGAATGCTTACAAGAAAGCATGTGATGCTAACCTCGAAGTAAGCTGCCTTATGCTTGCTTGCATGGAACCCGAGCTGCAGATGCAGTTCGAAACAAACCATGAGGTGCACGATCTGATCATGGCGCTTAGAGACATGTTCCAAACACAGGCCAGGACTGAAAGGTTCAATGTGTCTAAGGCCTTTGTTGAGAGCAAGCTAGCAGAAGGCGCAGCAGTAGGACCACACGTAATCAAGATGGTTGGTTACAGTCAACGGTTGGAGAAGCTGGGCTTCCCACTGGGCCAAGAGTTGGCCACTGATTTCATTCTTTCGTCTCTTCCGCCTAGCTATGGGAACTTCATTTCGAACTACCATATGCATGGGACGGAGAAGGGTCTGAATGAGCTGTGTGGCATGCTTAAAACAATAGAGGCTGACATCAAGAAAAGCGCTAGTACCAGCCATGTGATGGCTATACAGAACAAGCCTAGCTTTAAGAAGAAGGGCAATTCTTGGAAGAAGAAGGGCAAGGCTGGAACGTCCAAGCCAAACCCACCGCCCAAGGTTAAAGCTGGACCTGGACCTGCTCCAGACAAAGAGTGCTTTTACTGTCATGAACTTGGTCACTGGAAGAGAAACTGCAAGCAGTACCTAGCTTCCTTGAAGAATGGCGGAAGTAAGAGTACTTCTACCTCAGGTACGCTTGTTGTTAATGTTATAGATAACATATTTCTCGCTGATACAATTATTAATTCTTGGGTATTTGATACCGGATCGGTTGCTCATATTTGCAATTTGATGCAGGGAATGATAAGAAGTAGAAGCGTGGAAAGAGGAGAAGTTGATTTCCGCGTGGGCAATAATGCAAGAGTTGCTGCGTTGACCGTCAGGACGATGCAACTCCACCTCCCGTCAGGATTTATTGTGGAGTTGAATAATTGTTATTTTGTTCCTAGTTTAAGTTGAAACATTTTGTCTCCTTCATGCTTGATGAAGGATGGTTATTCATTTGCGAGTGAAAACAATGGTTGTGTGATCTCTAAGAATAATATGTTTATGGCTTTTGCACCCATTGTGAATGGATTATTTGTTTTAAATCTTGATGGTTCACCTGTCTGTAATGTAAGTGCTAAAAGGCCTCGGCCTAATGATTTGAGTCCTACCTACTTGTGGCATTGTCGTTTGGGTCATATAAGTGAAAAGCGCATGAAGAAGCTCCATTCTGATGGACTTCTAACTTCGTTTGATTTTGAATCATACGAGACATGTGAGGCTTGCTTGCTAGGCAAGATGACCAAGACGCCTTTCACAGGATTTTCTGAGAAAGCAGTAGACTTGTTGGAACTCGTACATAGTGATGTATGCGGACCAATGAGCACGACGGCTAGAGGAGGATTCCAATACTTCATAACTTTCACTGATGATTTTAGTAGATACGGATATGTCTACTTGATGAGGCACAAGTCTGAAACCTTTGAAAAGTTCAAGGAATTTCAGAATGAAGTTGAAAATCAGCGTGGCAAGAAAATTAAGGCCTTACGATCTGATCGTGGAGGCGAGTATTTGAGCCACGAGTTTAGCAATCATCTAAAGAGTTGCGGAATTGTTCCACAACTTACGCCGCCTGGAACACCTCAGAGAAACGGTGTGTCCGAGCGACGTAATCGAACTTTGTTAGACATGGTTCGATCAATGATGAGCCAGTCGGACCTACCGTTGTCATTTTGGGGATACGCTCTAGAAACAGCAGCTTTCACACTTAATAGGGTACCATCTAAATCCGTAGTTAAGACACCATATGAGATATGGACTGGAAAGGTTCCTAGTTTGTCTTTTCTAAAGATTTGGGGATGTGAAGTGTTTGTCAAGCGACTTCAGTCGGACAAGATCACACCCAAGTCGGATAAGTGCATTTTCGTGGGATATCCAAAGGAAACTTTGGGATATTATTTCTACAACCGATCAGAAGGCAAAGTGTTTGTCGCTCGGAACGGGGTTTTCCTAGAGAAAGAGTTTCTCAAAATAGAAAAGAGTGGAAAGACAGTGCATCTTGAAGAAGTTCAAGATGAGCCGATCGGGCAAGAATCAATGAGTGATGCTAACGTAGCAGAACAAGTTGAGATACCCATGGCAAGAGAAGCACCGCCACAACCACGAAGGTCGGCACGGCTCCGCGAAATGCGGGAAATATTATTGTTGGACAATGATGAGCCTGCGACATATGCAGAAGCAATGATGGACCCAGACTCCGAAAAATGGCAGAGTGCCATGCAATCCGAAATAGAGTCCATGGGAGACAATCAAGTTTGGAACTTGGTTGACCCGCCTGATGGTGTTAAAGCCATAGAGTGCAAGTGGATCTATAAGAAGAAAAAGGACATGGATGGAAATATTCACATCTATAAAGCACGACTTGTCGCAAAAGGTTTTCGACAAGTTCAAGGAGTTGACTACGATGAGACCTTCTCGCTCGTAGTGATGCTTAAGTCCATTCGGATTATTCTAGCTATAGCTGCATATTTCGATTATGAGATATGGCATATGGATGTCAAGACAGCTTTCCTGAATGGAAACCTAGCTGAGGACGTGTATATGATACAACCCGAGGGTTTTGTCGATCCGAAAAATGCTGGAAAGGTATGCAAGCTTCAGAGATCCATTTATGGATTGAAGCAAGCATCTAGGAGTTGGAACATTCGTTTTGATGAAGTAGTCAAAGGGTTTGACTTCACCAAGAACGAAGAAGAGTCTTGTGTTTACAAGAAGGTTAGTGGGAGCTCTGTAGTATTTCTAATCTTATATGTGGATGACATATTACTGATTGGAAATAACATTCCTATGCTTGAGTCCGTAAAGACTTCACTGAAAAATAGTTTTTCGATGAAGGACTTAGGGGAAGCGGCATACATTCTGGGCATTAAGATCTATAGAGATAGATCGAGAAGGCTTATAGGTTTAAGCCAAGATACTTACATTGACAAAGTGTTGAAGCGGTTCAGCATGGAAGAGGCAAAGAAAGGGTTCTTGCCTATGTCACATGGCATACATCTCAGCAAGACTCAGTGTCCTTCGACTGCTGATGAGCGGGATCGCATGAGTAGAGTGCCATATGCCTCGGCTATTGGATCTATCATGTATGCAATGATAAGTACTCGCCCAGATGTTTCATATGCGCTAAGTATGACAAGCAGACACCAATCTGATCCAGGTGAGAGTCACTGGACAGCGGTGAAAAACATTCTTAAGTACTTGAGAAGGACTAAAGATATGTTCCTCGTCTATGGAGGTGAGGAGGAGCTCGTTGTAATAGGTTACACCGATGCTAGTTTTCCAAACCGACAGAGATGATTCAAAGTCACAATCAGGATTTGTGTTCACGCTAAATGGTGGTGCTGTTAGTTGGAAGAGTTCCAAGCAGGAGACGGTGGCCGATTCTACGACAGAAGCCGAGTACATCGCGGCTTCAGAAGCCGCGAAGGAAGGTGTTTGGATAAGGAATTTCCTCATTGAGCTTGGTGTGTTCCCGAATGCGTCCAGCCCATTGAATCTCTACTGTGATAACAATGGGGCAATTGCGCAAGCAAAGGAACCAAGGAACCACCAGAAGAACAAACACGTAATGCGGCGATTTCATCTCATTCGAGACTTCGTTAACCAGGGTGAGATCAAGATATGCAAAATACATACGGATCTGAACATTTCTGATCCGTTGACAAAACCACTCCCGCAGGCTAAGCATGATGCGCATGTAAGAGCTATGGGTATTAGGTATCTTCTAGATTGACTCTAGTGCAAGTGGGAGACTGTTGGAGGTATGCCCTAGAGGCAATCATAGAGATGATGATATTCCATTTGTATCCATGATTTGTATATTGTGTTCATTGAATATCCATTGAAGGCTACTTGAATTGATTTGCAATTATGTGAATTGTATGTGAAACTCTTTACTTGTATGGTTATTCTAAAGTTGTCCCTAGTCGGAGTTCATGTGAGGACACACATGAATATTAGACTAGCACATGTATTAGTTGATGACTATGTTTCACAAGTCATGGACATGGAGATGTTGAACTAATAATGTGGACATATGTGGAGACATGTGCTAGGACTGACCCAACACGAGAAGTAGTTCTCTCTTTAAACAACATATACGCTTTGTCCTTAGACCTGAGATTGTCGCATGTATTCTAGATGTGGATCGACCTACTTAGGGGCTATCAAACGCTACGCCGTAACAGGGTAGTTATAAAGGTAGCTTTCGGGTTTGTCAAGAAGCATGCTATGAGACATGGTCAATCAAGATGGGATTTGCCCCTCTCTGATTGAGAGTGATATCTCTGGGCCCCTCGAGTGATCGGATCCGAAAATGCATGGCCATGCTACATACGGTTAAGAGTTAACCTACAAAGGGATTCCGAATCACAGGATCGAGAAAGAGCGGTCGGCTTGAAGCTAGACCAAATATCGTGAGGCAAAGGGAATAGCATGTATATTATGTTGTGATGGATCGTCTGATATGATCTTCGTGTGCGTATAGGAGTTGGCACGTCTTGCTAGAGGCCGCTACCGACTATTGGGCCGAGTAGGAGTACTCGGGCCATGTCTATACGTATCCGAACCCATAGGGTCACACACTTAAGGGGCTGGAAGCCCAATTCGGATCTGATCCGAGTTGGATTAGGTTTAGAAGTACTAATGGGCCTCGGACCCAGAGGCCCATTAGGAACCTCTATAAATAGAGGGGTGGGGGCACCCTAGGGTTTACACCTTTTTGGCGAAACACACCTGCCGCGCCTCCCACGCCCTCGCCTGTTGCAACTCGCGGATCTAGCAGTCCGGCTTGCGACGCTTCCTCCCTGCACGTGTGGATACCTTGGAGGTGTTGCGCGTGCAGCACTTGGATGAGCCGCCGACGAGCCGACGACGAGCCGCGGCACCGGAGGCGATCTTGTTGCACGTGGACGAGCTGCTGAGAAGCTGCTGGACGTGATCGACTATGTACGACTACGTTGATCGACTACGTACGACTACGTGATCGTCTTCACTGCATCGACGCATATCTACATCTTCCGCACCAGTAGTGCGTCGAGTGGTAATCCCGTGATCCTTATACGGCAGTTATTCCTGGTTTTACGCGGTAGAAATTTTGATTTGCGCTAGCGTAGCCTACCTCATATCCCAACACATACAGATGTGCTTCGAAAGGCAGCTTCACCGCAATGTCGAAGCTTATGTTGACGACGTCGTCGTCAAAACAAGAAACCGGGAGGAACGCATTGCTGACTTGGAGGAAACTTTCTCTAGTCTCCGTGCTTTCCGATGGAAACTCAATTCTACTAAGTGCGTCTTTGGAGTACCTTCCGGTAAGTTACTCGGGTTCATCATTAGCCATCGCGGCATTGAGGCCAACCCGGAAAAAATATCTGCCATCACAAACATGCAGGCACCAGCCAGCGTTAAGGATGTGCAAAAACTCACAGGCTGCATGGCCACTCTCAACCGGTTCATCTCGAGACTTGGAGAACGGGGACTACCCTTCTTCAAGCTTCTCAAACGCTAGGACAAGTTCAAATGGACGGAAGAGGCAAATGAGGCACTAACACAACTCAAAGACTTTTTGTCAAAGCCTCCTGTACTCACCGCTCCCTCTCCAAACGAAGACTTGCTCCTATACATCTCCGCTACTACTCATGTCGTCAGCACGGCAATAGTAGTCGAACGGTCCGAACCGGGCCACGCTTACAAGGTCCAACGACCTGTCTACTTCATCAGCGAAGTACTCTCGGACTCCAAAACTCGGTATTCACCGATACAAAAGCTCTTATACGCTATTTTGCTCACCTCCCGGAAGCTGCGCCATTACTTCCAAGAGCACAACATCACAGTCATCTCCGATTTCCCGCTCGGCAAAATTCTCCACAACAGAGATGCCACGGGTAGAATCTCCAAATGTGTAGTCGAACTCGGAGCTCTCACTTTGAACTTCAAGCAAAGGACAGCCATCAAGTCCCAGGCTTTGGTTGACTTCATAGCCGAGTGGACTGAAAATTAAGTTCCAACACCAGTCGAACGACCAGAACATTGGGTAATGTACTTCGACGGATCCCTCAAATTTCAAGGAGCCGGCGCAGGCATCTTACTCATCTCCCCTAGGGGAGACCAACTCAAGTACGTGCTGCAAATATTCTGGGAAGCATCTAATAACGAAGCCGAGTACGAAGCACTGCTACACGGCCTTCGCCTCGCAATCTCCCTCGGCATCAAACGACTACTAGTGTACGGCGACTCTCTAGTCGTTATAAACCAGGTCAATGACGAGTGGGACCGGAACAAGGACAACATGGACGCTTATTGCAAAGAAGTCCGTAAACTGGAAAACAAGTTCTCAGGATTGGAATTTCATCACATCGTCCGTGACAACAACGTTGCCGCCAACGTCTTATCCAAAATGGGCTCAACTCGTGCAGAAGTTCCAGCAGGAATTTTCATACACGAACTGTGCAAGCCGTCCATACCTAAACAAGTCACACCACCAGTAGTCCCAGCTGCTGGTGTCTCCCAAGAAATCATGATGATAGAGGTCGACTGGAGGACGCCCTTCATCGACTACATCAAAGATCACCAGTTACCGTCCAACAAGAATAAAGCTGAGCAAATCTCCCGGCGAGTAAAGAATTACGTTCTAGTCGGAGACAAGCTCTACATGAAAGGTGCATCATCTGGAGTACTCATGAAGTGCGTCACCCGAGAAGATGGCCAAGAAATCCTAGAAGAGATTCACAGAGGAATCTGTGGCAACCACGCCTCTTCGAGGACACTAGTTGGCAAAGCTTTCAGAGCAGGCTTCTACTGGCCGATGGCTTTGGCCGACGGCAAACAACTAGTTCAGAAATGCAATGGTTGTCAATTCTTCACAAAACAGCAGCATGTACCGGCCTACAAGCTAGTCACAATACCTCCAACATGGCCGTTTGCCTGCTGGGGGCTTGACATGATAGGTCCGTTACCAACTGCGCCAGGAGGATTCAATAGAGTACTCGTGGCAATCGACAAATTCACCAAATGGATCGAGGTCAAACCAGTCACTTGCCCTAAGGCAGACCGGGTCCTCGACTTCTTGGATGAAATCATACATCGCTACGATTTTCCCAACAGGATTATCACAGACCTAGGGTCAAACTTCAATAATCACGACTTTTGGGAATATTGCGAGAACAGCGGCATCGACGTCCGCTATGTCTCGGTTGCTCACCCGCGAGCCAACGGACAAGTCGAGTGTGCTAATGGCATGATACTCGACGCTCTGAAGAAACGACTACATGACGTTGGCAACACCAAAGGTGGCAGATGGCTCAAAGAGTTACCCAATGCCTTGTGGGGCCTACGTACCCAACCATGCAAGAAGAAACGACTACATGACGTTGGCAACACCAAAGGTGGCAGATGGCTCAAAGAGTTACCCAATGCCTTGTGGGGCCTACGTACCCAACCGTGCAAGACTACGTGGCTATCACCATATTTTCTGGTATATGGCTCGGAAGCCATACTACTCGTTGACATCATGTGGCAATCACCATCCGTTGAACAATACGACGAAGAACTTGCAACAAAAACATGGCGAACAGATATAGACAGTCTAGAAGAAACAAGATGCGCAGCACTAGTGCAATCTACCAGATACCTTGACGGTTTAAGGCGTTACCACGACCGCAACGTTAAGGAAAGATCTTTCAACTCGGGCGATATGGTCCTTAAGCGTATCCAAGACACGTCAGGATTGCATAAACTCAATTCACCATGGGAAGGTCCTTACATCGTATCAAAGGTTACGGGACCTAGATCTTACAGACTCCAAGAGCTCTCAGGGGAACAAGTGCCAAATAGAACATCTCTGTCGCTATTACCCATAGTAGCACCCGAGTAATCGCTCCAAGGCAATAACTCATAATGACTAGTCTGGCCAACTGAGCGACTACCGACTTCAAGATATCTCAGCTTCGACAAGAGCTTTCAGGATCATTGCCCTGGTACAAAATCTCCGTATCAATATTTCCTTACTAAAACAAGGATACATCAGGTTACATACGAGTACAAGTACTCAGAATACACGAATACTACAAGCAACCGCCTACTGGCGGGCTGCATTTAAGCCTCAGGCTTTTACTATATCACAAGGCCACTCAAGTCTGCCGACCATAAGGGGAAGGGCCCACACGCAAGGAAGCTGTGCAAAATGCAGCCATACCCAGGTACCTTACCCAAGGCAACGCCAGGAACTCCAGCATTGCCACTGCCTTGACAGCGGCAACGATGAAACTGGCGCGACGCGCCTAGAGGGAACCAATGCTGCTCTTTTGCTAGCCTTGCAGAGCCAATCTACTCTACGGCCGCACCTCCACCTCTCTCAGAGCGGGATAAAGACCGCGGCACTCATCACCCATCACTCGCGAGTTCCAGCGCATACTCCACTGGGTCACGAGCTGCAAGATGAGGCATGCAACGAAGCCTCCTACGAGGATTCTTCTAGCATCGCGACTATCCTTACGAGCGCAGGAGTCTGTGGAGGGAAGGTGGCCTCAATCTACGAGGAATCTTCTAGCACCAGTGCACTCTTTGATGGCTCTCTACACTCAAACAGAAGCAACCGAAGGCAATCCATCGCTACTCAGGAACTTGGTTTGGTTCGCTCCCCAACTGGCTCTATTTATAGCCAAAAGCCACAACTACCACCTACCCAAGAGTTACTATGCACCCGTGATAAATAAGTCTAACGACTCCTGACTCCGCCCACGTGACGGTACTTATGCCACAACAGACAAAAGAGTACAGTACACCCGTGCATCCACAAAGGACAAAGGAGTACAGTACACCCGTGTCCCTCAAAAAATGAGTACTCGACAGCATCATGACTACTCGACACTCGGGACTACTACAAGCCAAGTATGGCCTACGCTCACACCATTATCTTGGGGGCTTGGACTACCCTGACCCCAGGACTCAGGGTCGGGCGAGGCGAAGTTTCCACCATAAAAGGGGTCAGGCTTAGCCGACCCCAAGACTCAAGGTCGGGCGAGATGAAGCTCCTCCCCTAGAGGGTCAGGCCCAGCCGACTCCAGCACTTTGGGTCGGACAAGATGGAGTAAAACTACTCTTCGCAAGAGAACAAACTTCAAACGACAAAATCCAAAGGCTTGATATTCATTTATCAAAAGTATCGTTCAAAGTACTCGACACAAATACAAGAGTACATACAAAGCTCAAAGCTCTTCTAAGGAGACAAACTCCGACATCTTCGATGCAATAGGCTCCGCCTCCTCGAGGTACTGCGCATATGCTTCTTCTGTGTAGTTGCGAGCCACGCCATCACCAGCTGCCGCCAAGTCCGCCCTCGGGTAGTAGGACTTCACAACTGCAAGGACCTATTTGCAAACAGTCTTGCAAAGTCCCGCCACTCTACTCGGGGCAGCCTTTAATCGCTCGACTAGTGATTGCGGCCCTGCGCCTTCCTCCATGGGGGCTATGGCGTTCACCAAGTCTTCAGCCGCTCCAGACAGCTCTTGGAGTTCGCCCCGAAGTCTTCCCATGGTCTGGGCATGATCTCTGCATGCCACCATGGCCATGGCAAGCATCACGCCATTTTGCATCTTTCGGTCCCGCTGATGCTCGCAAGCAGCCTGTGCTTCCGTCAGCGCGGCCCGAAGACGTTCGGCTTCATCTGCCACTCGGTCATGAGCGTTTCTCCAATCGATAACTTGGCTCCTTGCAGCTGCCTCTTGCTTCTTGAGCTCTACAAGACAAAGAACTCAAACCACAGCCGACTACAGTTGGACACACCTAGAGTAGGCGAAATGCTTACCTTGATACTTCTTGTTCAAGGACTTGTAGCGGCTCTCCAATTTTTCCTGCAGAACCGTGTGATCCGTGCGTTCCATGGCAAAGGACTTCGCCCCGACTTCATGAACCCACAGAGCTTCTGTCAGTCGGGCACATTCCTGCTCCAGTTGATGACTTCGTTCCTGAAAAAATCCGAGTATAGAGTAGTTGAGTTTCAAGCCTCACAACTACTCAGGTCACGCAACAAACTCAAGAAATCTACCTGGAAGCCCCGGAAAACATCGATGGCCCTCTGAAACTCCAAGTCAGAGGGCAGGCTAAGTACTGGTCTTTGGGTACTCTCCACAAGATGAGGAATCGTACCCAGAGTAGCACCAACAACATTTATCATATCAGCTACCGACTACGACTACAATAAAAAGACTACAAAGACATACCTGGAGTAGTCGCTTGTTTGGTTTTTTCAACATCCACTACGGCCAGCGATCCGCTAGTAGATGATGATAAGGCAGCACTTCCTGAGCCCGATGCAGCGGCGGGAACCTCCACCAAACGAATTACATCTTGAAGCATCGACATAGTAGCTCCAAGACGACCGGCGTCAACCTTGGGTACCTCTTCAACAGTCAAGTCCTCCAAAGGAACAGATATTGTAGTCGAGGGATCCGGCACTACTCCTGCCTCTACAGGGATAGTTTGCTCTGCATCTCTGCACCAAAAAGCGTCACCACATGATTGCAAGACAACCCAAAGTCATTCAAACAGACAAGAAAGCTCACCGGGTTGAACGTGGCGGTAGTCGCACACGCTTCTTCTCGGCGACAGGCGGCCGAGTACTGGGCACCGCGGGAACAGCCACCGGCGCTGTCTTCTCGCCAAGGCCTATAAAGCCGTAGTCAAGACTACAGTACCTCTCAAACAAAATACAATCGGAAGGGACAATGCTTACCACTAGCAATCACATTGGACAGCAAGGTACCAGTAGCAAGTACTGGCGACACCTCCTTTGCAACACCCGCTACTCCAGCAGGCAGCCCCAGGACCGCTTGATCAGCAACGAGCGGCATGGCAGCCGATGGAGTCGGCGCGGATAGCTCGGGGGCTACTCCAGTTTCTGTTGATGGCACCTCCTCCAGCACCATGTCAACAGACACATTACCGACTTCTGGGTCGGTCATGGCCATTTCTTCAGAAACAACCTCATCTTCACCAAGCGCCGTATCTACAGCCTTTACAAACAAAGACAAAATTCGTCGCATCAATAACAAAGTTCAAATCCATCAGTCACAGACAAGTTCACGACTACATACCTTGGTACCCCGAGACTCCTCAGGGGTCGAAGCAGACTTAGCCGCAGACATCTTGCGGACTACTCTGCGTCTCTTGACAGGAGGAGAGGGCTCGTCCTCTGACTCCTCAACAACAGCGTCCGACTCTTCCGACTGCGCCAAGTAGCCGGCAAGTACTCGAGACTACAAACAACAAGTCAGTATCAACAACAAAATCACACAAGTCAAAAGAGAACAAGCCAGGCGCAAAGACATGCCACTTCTGGCTCATACCAGGCGTCATACTGACGAAGGGCTGCAGGGATTACTGGTACTCCCTGATAGTTTCTGAAAAACTTGGCCAGTAGCGCCTCTACGTCATCATCGGATATATCCTCATCGGACATGCGCGATAGATCCTTCAGACCTACATACTCACTTCCCGAGTGAGCACGTTGTTGAAGTGGCTGGACCCTTGTCTTCAGGAAGCTGGCCGCCACATTGATTCCAGTCAAATCGAGTGCCTTCAACTTGGTGATCTGCTGCATCAGGTGATCGAGCTCAGGGGTGTCCTCGGGTTCGCTCACCCAGTTTTCCGCGTGCTTGGGCGCGTGACCAGTAACCACAGGCAAGCGAGGATCATGGTTCCCGATATAGAACTACCTTTTCTTCCACTCCCCATGGGAGTCAGTCAGATTATACTCAATATATGCGCCCGAGTTCTTGAGTTGGAACCCGGCGCCTCCAAAGACTTCCGTTCGTTGGGCACTCGGCTGAGGCTTACAACGGAACAACTTCCTAAACAACTCGAGGCTTGGAGGAACTCCCAGATAAACTTCGCAAAGGTGTACGAAAATAGACATGTGCAGTACACCATTGGGATTCAAATGGACGAGTTGGAGTTTGTAATACTCGAAGATACCTCTGAAGAAGTCGGAGGTGGGCACCGCCAGCCCCCTTTTCACAAAATGCGCGAGCTTCACTGTCTCGCATGGATGTTCCTCAAATTGCCACGCATTGGGAAACGCGGGGCGCCACTCAAGAATCTCCTTCAGCTGCAGGAGCTTTGCATCGACTAGCGCTTGGGCCGCTTCCTCCTTCATCACCGAATGTTTCCACGTTGCCCCAGGTGGCGGCAGCGCAGTCTGGTTCGTCGGCCCCACCTTCGGCGCCGGCAGCACCAGCTCCTTCCCCTTCTTGGATTTCACCTTGCCCGTCGCCGGAGCCTTGCCCTGGATCTTCTCGGGTTTCTTGCCCATCTTCTTCATGCGCATTCGCTGATGCCAACCTCAGAAGGAACTCACTCTCGAATCTCACTCAAGGGGCAACAATGGCGGCGGTGCCACTTGGCAATTGCGGTGGCACGAACGCAAAGCAGAGGCACAGGGGAGGAAGAAAAACAGATCTGATGACCGTACGACGTAACAACAACCGAAAGGGGGCCTTCCAGTTTTATCTCCGCCAGCTCCGGTTTCCACGCGTCGGTTGCGCAACAGACAGATTAATTGCATATAAATCACCTTAAACACTCAACGGCTACTCTTTTCAACGGGCTGCTGACCACTTCAACGACAAAGATCGCCTAAGTGCTTAGGGGCTGCGGGTACCATACCCGTTGGTCAGTTTTTTTTCTTTTCCTAAGATCTCCAAGGGTAAAAATGGGTAAAAGCTAGTTTGACCCTAAGTCTGACTCTTCGACTCAACCTAAGGCTCGGGGGCTACTCCATATGGAGTGCGATTGACATCGCACTACCATATAAAATTACTCGGGACGGAAACGACTCGAAGGAGCAAAAAGAGTACCTTCCAGCCACGCGACAGTACTCGAGCACTTCAGTCTGCAACCTCTACGACTAGCTACTCGGATAGTGCCCGCAGTGCCCAAGACTGTGGCTCACGACTACAAAGTACTCGGGGGCTTGTTGGGCATACACCCCAGGTCCACGAGTAGGCCTTGGACGGCCCACCAAGGGACGTACTTAGACAAGATCAGAACAAGGATGGGCGTATCCTACTCGGACTAGTCATGTATGTTTATGGAAAACTACTCGGGCCATTACCGGGTAGAACTCTGTAATAGTACCCGACTAGGACTCAGACTTGTAACCCTGCCCTCCCGTGTATATAAGGCTGGGCAGGGACCCCCCTCAAACAGACATGAACATCCAAGATCAATAAAAACCAACACACAGGACGTAGGGTGTTACGCGATCTAGTGGCCCGAACCTGTCTAAATCGTGTTCCTTGCGTCACCATTGATTCCTTGATTCTCGACGACCCTTACCGCATAAAAGACCACCTAGGGTACCCCCTAGGCGGGTTGCTGGTCTAAAACACCGACAATCGATATCTATAATACCATACTGATCCTTGTTGAATCCTCTACCTTTGCTCCTACTGGCAGCAGGCACATTGTACCATTCACATTGAAACAGGATGACTTCCTTTTGTGTCGGGAAATCTAGTGCGTAAATGTTTTTTGACCACACCATACCAGTCGATGTTGCCAGTACTAGGATCACCATTCACAACAACACCAGAATTTTGTGAAGTTAGATTCTTCTCTACATGAGTAGTTCTGAAAAGAAATCCATTGACGAAGCACCTATTGAAAACACGTGCCCGATGGTCTGGTCCCTGAGAAAGTGCATGCATGGCATCACTTGTTTTTCTTTCTGCATAAAGTATGTTCATCTGCAAGAAGTATAAAAGAACAATGTATGAGTACCTGAGCACTACAAGCAATAAAACCTATGAGGAAATTGTACTTCACCTTACGCTCGAACCAGCCTACAAATTGTTTAGTATGACGTTGTTCAACATTCCTGACACACTATTTTCTGAATAAATCCTTTTGCATACTGCAGTAACGGGCAAAAAGGGGGGAATACAAAGTCAAAAAAAAAACATGTATGTGCATACTCCAATGTAAGTAAATTAAAGTTACTACTTACTTGGCCCATGGAACAACCTCATCACAATTTGTTAATATCCAGTGCCTCATCCGCTCCATATCTAGCCTAGTAAGTTGCTCAATTGCAAATCCTTTCTTATTATAATCAATGTTGCTGAATATGCTTAAACCTGCTGGTGGTTCATTCACTGCAGCCCTTTCATGATGCTCTGGATGATTAATCTTTGTGTCCACGTCATCCAAAAAGTGAGAGCAAAAAGTCATGCACTCCTCTAGTATATATCCCTCTGCTATTGAACCTTCAGGATAGGCTTTGTTCTGCACATAGCCTTTCAACGTACGTAGATACCTCTCTATTGGATACATCCATCTATAGCATACAGGTCCTCCTAGTTTAGCCTCTTCAGCAAGATGAACTGACAAATGCATCATGATATCACAAAAAGCTGGTGGGAAGATCATCTCCATACGACAAAGAGTCTCTCTAATCGAAATGTTCAATTTTTCTAACTCTTCAGTGCTCAACTCCTTAAAACATATTGCATTGAAGAACCTACTAAGCTCAATCAGTGGTTTAACAACCTCTTGTGGTAGTATGTGATGAACCACAATGGGTAATAGTTTCTGAAATATAACATGGCAGTCATGAGTTTTAAGTCCAAAGAGCTTACACCTGGGCACATCCACACATCTCTTGATATTAGATGCGTAACCATCAGGCATCTTGACACCTTGCAGAAATTTGCATAGATATACCTTGTCATCTTGACCCAAACTGTACAACGCTGGAGGCAAAGTGTATTTGTCATTCATCACCAAAGGATGTTGATCCTTCCTTATGCCCAAATGTTGCATGTCTAGACGAGCCTTCTCGCTATCCTTGGATTTTCCTGCCATGTCAAGCAAGGTCCCCAGTATGCTCTCACATATATTTTTTTCAATGTGCATCACATCCAAATTATGCCTTACAAGCAAATTTTTCCAGTAAGACAGTTCAAAAAAAATACTCTTCTTCCTCCAATTATGCCACTAGTGTCCTCTTCATGCTGCTTCCTCTTTTTAGTCGTGTTCCCAAATATCACTTGCTCAAAGCTTTCATACTGGTTCAGCACACCTTCCCCATCCAGTAGCACTGGAGGCTCCCTCTTTTCCACCTGGTTGTTAAAGCTAATCTTGTTGCGGCACCACCTATGATCCATTGGTAAAAAGCGGCGATGACCCATGTAGCAATGCTTTGAACCAAATTTCAGCCATAAATAGTCAGTATCCTTGTGGTAGTATGGACATGCAAACTTGCCTTTTGTGCTCCAACCAGATAGCATGCCGTATGCTGGGAAGTCATTAATTGTCCAAAGTAGAACAGCACGCAGAGTGAAATTCTTCTTTACCTTTGCATCCCATGTCTGAACACCGTTGAGCCAAAGATCTTTAAGCTCATCAATAAGGGGCTGCAAATAAACATCAATGTTATTTCCTGGAGATTTTGGCCCCGGTATCAACATTGAGATCATCCAGAACGGTTGTTTCAAACACAACCAAGGAGGCAAATTGTAAGGGATTAGGATCACAGGCCATGTAGTGTATGTCACGTTCAACATCCCAAATGGATTGAAACCATTAGATGCAAGACCCATCCTAACATTATAAGGATCCAAAGCAAATTCCTTATAAATTTCATCCACGTGTTTTCATGCCATGGAGTTAGCAGGGTGCCACATTTTTCCATCTTGAACAAGTCCCTCCTTATGCAAACGCATATATTCAGATGTGGTCGCTCTCATGTATAACCTTTGCAGATCAGGGGTCACTGGAAAATACCTTAGGATTTTCTGTGGAACACGCTTCTTAGGTGCAGCATCACCACTAGCTGCCTCCTTCTCACTTGAACCAACAGGTTTCCATCTACTCTCTCCACATGTTGGACATTTATCCAAGTCAGCATATTGTTTTCTAAATAAAACACAATCATTGATACATGCATGTATCTTTTCGTAGTCCAGCCCAAGATCATGAACTACCCTTTGCACTTTATCCAAACTATCTGGAACACAATGACCTTCAGGGAGCACAAGCGAGAATAGCTGAAGAACAGCCTCCACAGCACTGTTACTGAGACCAAACATGCACTTAATCTGAAATAGCCTGACAATGAATGAGACCTTAGTAGCCTCCTTGCAACCTGGATATAGTTCTTTCTGTGCCTCAGTTAATAACTTAAAGAATTTCTTAGCGCTTTCATTTGGCTCTTCAGTTCGGATTTCACCACGTATTGCACCACTGATTAGTGAGGAAACCAAATCATTCATAGATGGACCATCCCCTGATTCACCATCATTGCCAACTCCTTCAGTGATGCTCGCATATGAATCCTTTTCTTCTCCTTCCCCTTAGATGAAACATTCAGAAAATCCCCTAAAAAGCAAATGATTTCTAATTTCCTCAACTGTTCTGTATGACATGGAACGGCATCTTGTACATGGACATGGTGTTGTATCTCCTTTATAAGTGCCTGCAAATCTAGTCTCCATAAATTTCTTCAATCCTTTTTGCCACTGATCTGATACTTGTGGCAGCCGCATCCAACTCCGATCATCATTCTGCGACATTAATGTCCTGCATATACAGTTAGTTGCTCATATTAGTACGCTAATAAGTCCCTACTTTCTCCATCTATATATAATTACCTCCACGCAGTCCGACGTCCGGCCGTCGCCGCAACCAGACCCTGGTGCCGTCGCCGCCCTGCTGCCACCGCAACCAAACCCTGGTGCCGTTGCAACCAGACCCTGGTGCCGTCGCCGCCCTGTAATTACCCTAGGGCAACGACAAGGGTAGCGACGCCAAATATTAGGCACGAATGCAACGACCAGGGTAATAAGATTAAGCAAAGCCCAGCACCATGAAAAAACTAAAGCCCAAACCAACCGTTTTTTCCTCCAACGCCTCCCCTCTCATCCTCGTCCAGTCTGCCTCCTCTCGTCGAGCTGAAACCTCCTCCCCATCCTCCTCCAGTCATCCTCTGCCAAGATCCGCACACCTCCCCCTAGATCCGGTCCTCTCCCAAGTCCCCGCCGCTCCCCATCTGCACCGCCCGGGTCAATGAGGGAGTACCATCGCGACGCTAGGGGTCATTTTGCCCAGGGCAACAAGCTCATAAAGTTGGAGACGCCGTCAAAGGCCCACACCACGGGAGGTTGGGGCCGCCGTGGCGATGCTTCTTCCTCACGTCGTCAACAATTACACAGCGGCGTCAACAGGCGGCCTACCACGCGGTCGGTTTCGAGGGGGTTTACCCTGGGGAAATCTTTTCAGGTGAAGATAACTGCCGACTCCGACTACGAAACTGAGTCTGACACAGAGACGGATGACGATATTGACCACATGTGCGGGCAGTGCATCGATGAAATCGTAATGTTCTTACTTTCTTATATGTTTTTATCTATGTATCCCTCATTTGTACTACAATTCAAAGATGGTTAAGATAGTCATTGAACATGACAGGAATGATTGTTTCTTCAAAAAAACATGATAGGAATGTGAACAGGGGAATGTCTATGTTTTTACCTATGTATCTATGTCTGATTGTCGGTCATGCATAAACCCCTGAAACATTAGTCATTGAACATTAAAATAATCTGAACATTGGATGTCATGTATTGCAGACTGATTTTATTTAACTGTTTGATGTATTGCAGATTGATTTTGATGAGTTGAAATCTGCTTTCAAGAAGTATGTGAATCATGCCAATGAAAAGTACAACAAAGTGGTGCGGGAGTGCCATGACCTTGCCAAGAAGCTTGACATAACTAAAGAGAAGGCAAAAATATTAGTTGCAGCAGTTAAGAGGCTTGGCAAGAAGAAGGTAGACATTAAGTAGGTCTTGGTTCACAAAGTGTTTAGTTTCGTTTGTTACATAACCTCTAGTGCTATGATCCCCATCTGTCATGTTCTTTTGAACTGCCTGTGTGCATGGTGGAAAAATGTTGCTTGATAAGCCTCATTTTGATCAATGTCTTTGCTATGATCCCTATCTGTCATGTTACATTTCATCAATCTGTTGGTCTAGCTGACAAATACATTTACAGTATTAAATTACTGATTGAATGAGGTTACTGGAGTAACTGTCAAAGCCTTGCAACATTGCCTACCTATTGCAACGAATTTTCATAGAATTTATTTCTGTAACTAAAATAAAATTTATTTATTTTACTTCGGCTCCTATCCATCACCCAACTATTGTGTAGTGTGGTGGTGAGGTGTTCAAGTCCAAACTCTAGAGATCCTGGTTCGATTCCCTCATTGCGCATCTTTTAATTTTTCCATTAAGTAAAACTCACAACCATTTTTCAACTCGTGGCGACAACACCAATCTATTGCAACAAATTACTTGTTGTTGCCATGGGCTATGTGGCAATGTAACAAATTCGTTGCAATATTGCTTCCTACTTGCAACATTACGTATTTCGTGGCAATAACCCTTACATATTGCAACGCAAAACAAAACTTTATAACAACGCAAAAAAAACCGTGGCAATTTGTTCAGCAACTCGCAACCATTTTCAACTCGTTGCAACAACACCCACCTATTGCAACAGATTTTCCATTGTTGCCTTGGGCTATGTGGCAACGTGACAAATTCGTTGCAAAAATATCAAAGCCTTGCAACATTGCGTATTTCGTGGCAATAACCCGTCGATATTGCAACGAAAATAATTAATTATTGCAACGAAAAACACACGTGGCAATATCGCCTACCTATTGCAACGAATTTTCAAATGGTGGCAATAATATCTACCGGTTGCAATGAAAACTCAAAATTGTTGCAATAACCCCTACCTGTTGCAACAAAATTTGAGTTGATGGGATGATGGCCGTGGCAATAGCCCTAAAATCTAGTAGTGTGATAGGGTATTCCCAGACTTTGAAAGTGATGCAAGGAACATAAGGTTAGGTTTAAGTACTGATGGATTCAATCCATTCGTTGAGTTGAGTAGTGGTCATAGTACTTGGCCTGGGACCCTATGTATGTCCAACCTTCCTCCTTGACTATGCATGAAGCAGAAGTTCATTATGATGCTGGTGCTTATCCAAGGCCCAAAACAACCCGGCAACGATATTGACGTGTACCTAAGATCGTTGGTTGATGAACTTTTACTGCTTTGGAAGCAAGAAGGGGTACGTGTGTGGGATGAGGATAAACAAGAGAGCTTCGTTCTAAGAGAATTGTTGTTCATAACCATCAATGATTGACCTGCGTTAAGTAACCTTTCAGGATAGACAAACAAGGGATATCGGGCCTGCACCCACTATTTAGACGACACGGATAGCATGTATTTGAAATACTATAGGAATGTCATGTATATGGGTCACCGTCGATTTCTTCCTGCTAACCACCCATTAAGAAAGAAAGGGATGCATTTCAAAGGGGCGCCAGACCATAATAAAAAACCTGTACACCGTAATGGAAAGCGTGTATTTGAGATGATAAAAGATGTAAGGGTAGTCTTTGGAAAGGGTCTTGGTAGCGATCTTATTCCGAACGACGATAACTGACATTTACCCATGTGGAAAAAGAAGTCTATATTTTGGGAGGTACCTTATTGGAAAGTCCTAAAGGTCTGCAATGTAATAGATGTGATGCACCTTATGAAAAATCATTGCATGAACGTGCTAGGCTTCATGGTTGTTATAGGAACTCAACAGATATATTGGAAGCACAACAGGACCTGAAATATATGAAGCAACGAGATGACCTACATCTAGAAAAGAGAGATAACGAACAACACTCCTTACGTCCTGCCAGTTACACTCTCAGCAAGGAAGAGGAGGATAGCATGTTTGAATGCATGAATAGTATCAAGGTTCCGTCTGGGTACTCCTCGAATATAAAGGGAATAATAAATGTGAAATAAAAAAAGTTCATAGATCTAAAGGCCCATGACTGACACATGTTGATGACCTAGTTGTTTTCGGTTGTGCTGAGGGGTATTCTACCAGAGAATGTACGATTGGTGCTCGTAAATCTATGCACGTTTCTTAATGCGAATTCGCAGAAGGCAATCGATCCAACCAAGCTATTGAAGCTACAGAATGATGTGGTACAATGTCTTGTCAGCTTTGAGTTGGTATTTCCACCGTCCTTCTTCAATATTATGACGCACCTCCTGGTTCACCTAGTTAAAGAGATTACCATTCTCGGTCTAGTATTCTTGCACAATATATGGCCTTTCAAGAGGTTCATGTCAGTCTAAAAAACTATGTTTATAATTATGCCCGTCTAGAAGGAAGCATCGCCAAGGGATATGAAACATAGGAGGTCATTGAGTTTTGTGTTGATTTTATTGACTCAATTAGTTTGATTGGGGTTCCAACATCATGCCACGAGAGGAGGCTATGGGGAATGGGCACCCTTGGAAGAAAATCAAGTTTGAGCAATGATACTGATTTGTTCGATAAAACACACTTCACTGTTCTGCAACAATTATTCTTTATGGCTCCGTATATCGAGGAACACAAGCAGATTTTATTTTCCCAATACCCGATGAAATCCGATGCCTGGATTATACATCATCACATGAATACTTTTCCCTCTTGGTTGCGTCAACACCTTATGGGTAACTCCGCGATTCACGAACAACTCGCTTGGTTAGCCAGGGGATCTTCTAGCACAATCATGAAATTTCAAGGTTACGAGATAAATGGTTATACATTTTACCCGAGAGCCCAAGACTAAAAAGGCACCAACCAAAATAGTAGTGTCTGCATAGATGCCATACACAGCAACAGGAGCAAGGACTCGTATTATGGTTTCATAGAGGAGATATGGGAGATCGAATAAGGATCACTGAACATCCCTCTGTTTCGTTGCCAATGGGTGAAGCTAACTGGAGGTGGCGTAACGAAAGATCAGTATGAAATGACAATAGTGGACCTGACCAAGACTAGATACAATGATGAACCATTCGTCCTTGACAATGATGTGCATCCAATTTTCTATGTGAAGGACATGTCTAGCAAACCCAAGAAAAATTCAGAAGAGCCATGGGAGCCAAAGCGCCACATGGTTCTTCCAAGTAAAAGAAAACTCGTGGGAGTCGAGGATAAAACAGACTAGTTAGATGATTATGATCAGTTTGATGGTATGCCTCCATTCGCTATCAAAGTTGACCCAAGCATCATGCTAGCTAAAGAAGAGGCTCCGTACTTACGCTGCGATCATGACCAAGGAACTTTTGTCAAGAAGAAGTTTTTTAACATTACATTGTAATGCACTAAATATGGTTCACCTTTATGTAATTCTCTATGGCCATCAAAATCTTTGAATGCTATTGTAATGCTCTATGGTGAATATTCGTTCAATCAATATAAACAATGTTAACTTAACCACATACATCAATTGCATTTTTTGCATGTCGAAATTATTTAAATGAACTATTTGTTGATGATAGTGATGCATTAAAATAATTATTTTAGAAACTTAATCAACTAGTATAGAATTAATGACTAATTCAAACTTATTTTTAATATACTTGCTAATTTCATATATTTTTGCACGTTCAAAATATATAAAGTTTTTATTATTTATTTAACAAAATTAGTGGAAAACAAGTTAAAACATATATAAATTATTTTTGCAAAATAGGCGGGAAATGAAACACCCTAGTCCTGGTTGCAATTTCCAACCGGGACTAAAGGGTGCTTTTCGAAAAGCACCCTATAGTCCCCGTTGAAAATTGCAACCGGGACTAGGGGGGAGGCTTTAGTCCCGGGTTGAATTTGCAACCGGGACTAAATGCCCTTTAGTTGCGGTTGCAAAGTCAACTCGGGACTGGGGGGGTTAAGACATCCTGGGACTTTTCTCCTTCCTCGTCTCCCACGCAGAGCAAGACCCGTGCCTGGCCCCCATGCCTGCTCGTCTCTACTCCCATCATCGCCCGACCGCCATCCGCCTACCCTAGTCGCCTTCGTCTGCCCGCTCCCATCCACGCGTCGGCCGCTGTCCGCATGCCTCGGTCGCTATTGCCCCCCTGCCTCATCCGCCGTCACCCACGCCTTGGCCTGGCCGTTGTTCGAGCGTTCCCCGTTGACCGCCCACCCCGACCGCCGTCGTTGTCGCTCACCCCATCCGCCTCATCGCCCGCCCCATCCGAGCGCCCCCCACCATCAATCTGCGCGCCTCACCATCACCCACGCCCTGGCTCGGCTACCGTCCAAGCTTCCTATGCGCCGTCTGCCCACCCCGGACGCCGTAGCGGTTGACCACTTGCCTGGGCCCGTCCACCCCATCGCCCGCCCTGTCCAAGCGCCCCCCCGCTATCGCTCGCGCCCCGGCCCGGCCGTTGTCCGAGCTACCTGCGTGTTGTCTGCCCGCCCCGGTCGCTGTCGTCCGCTCGCCCCGGTGCCTGTCCCGACTCGTCGGTCCGCGTGCTGCCCTACCGCCGGGGCTTGCTGACGCAAGGGACCTTTTGTATTGCTGTTTTTATTTAATTAGCTTCAAATAGGTTAATTGTTGATTACTATTTTTTATCTAATTAGCTTCAAATAGGTTAATTGTTTATTACTACTTTTATTTAATTAGCTTCAAATAGGTTAATAGTTTTTATTACTATTTTTATTTACTTAGCTTCAAGTAATAAACTTGTCTTTTTGATATTCCTATGAATATGGAGTAATTAAACTTAGAGTTATGCTTCAAATAATTACGTAAGGATGATGGTAGCCAGGTGCGGACATGTTAAGGGACCACTGGAACTCATTTCCGGAATACAAGATGAGTGAAAGGAGTGCGAATAAGGTTCGCATCAACGTTGCCAATGCCCATAAGAAGGAGGATTGTGATAGAACCGTCCAGTTTAAACTGACTCAAGTACGCCGGTTAGGCTTTAGGCGTCTAACACGCCACGTACTTGAATCAGTATAAACCTGGTAGCCTATCGGGCGTCCTCCATTGACTCGAAGACTCCACATTACTGTTTCATCCATACATCCAAGATCTCACACGCAGGAGCTTGTTACAGACATTACAACTTTAAACAAATAATTTATAGTAGTGGCTTATTACAAACCATAAGAGAGTTGCCTTAGCATACAATACCAGTACCTAAGAGTGTTTAAAAACAAACCACTTCGTTTAAAGTTAGGGACAGTAACATTATAAAGGCTTATTCAAACTAATGATACTAAAAAGAAACACGTCATGCCCACAACATATTTCTCGTCTTCTGGAGTCCTTCTTCAAGATTAGGTCATCTAGTGACCTTCTTCAACTGCAAGAAGATTGCAAAAACCCTAAGTACTAAAGTACTTAGCAAGACTAACCCGTCAACAGAAAAGACTCAAGGATATGCAAGGCTTTCTTTGGACTTCTTGTTGACTCGGGATAAGCTAGCAAAGCTTACTAAGAGTAGATCCTTAGAACATCTTTTATTACATGGTAGTTGCTAGATGGCTTATATTTCAAAATTTGGACTCATAGCCAATACAAGCATGCTAACATCATGCAACATTTATAGACATTATTAGCGAGCAACTTTACGATGATGGTCAAAGATCAAGCGATATTCATATCCAAGAAGTGCGGCGATTCGAACCGATTTACATCCTACAGGAGATAGAGGAAATCACATTACAAGTGCGCAACCCGTCGTATCGCAGGTGGCAATTTTTCCCTCTTTAGTTTTCGTCGCCTGAACTGAGCTCGCATAGCCCAAGGTTGTGTCCTCATGTACATCATTGTCCAGTCAAAGTGTCCCATGAGTTACTGCCCATGACCCCGCCCACCGGTCCACGTCAAGCACGGCAAGTCATAGTTCAAACTTCAGCACCTCAGAAGTACATCAGTTTATCGGGCCCTATATACCGGCATGTGATTAGTACGTTCAAGCTTGACCTAAAGGCCACCAATCAAATGTGCCTTAGATCCATTATCCAGGTAGGATCAAACTTTCAACTTCTTCATCAACATCCAATATCACTTTTTATCATGAGGCCAATGTCCTACCCAACCTTTCATTAAAAAAGTCCTTTTGCAATCTAACAAATTTTAGATGTTGTCCTTATGCAAGTAACCGGGAATTACCTGACTTTTGCAGCACTAGTAGATTAGACTTAACCTTCTATTATTTTGAATAGGTGGCAAAGATGTCCTTAAAAAAGAAGGTAGGAATTCTTAAAAGGACTCCACTCAAATACTAGACTTAATGCACAATCATGAAATATAATAATTTGGACTCGAATTAGCAAGGTTAAATAGGATTAATGCACCGGGGCTTGCCTTGCTGCTCCTTGGGGTCAGTAGTCTCAACGATGAGTTCTGGGGCAGCTTCGAAAACTTGTTCCACCACGATCACGTCTTCACTTTCTAGGGTTGGCTCGGATGGGATCTCCACGTACTCCACTTCCAGTGGTTTTGAATCTATACGAAACGATGCAATGAATGATAAGAAAATAAATTAACCATCCTCTTAATTTTATAAAATCTAACTCTTTTAATAAGAAATTTTTACATTTTTCTAGAACAAGGGATATTTAAATAATCAAGGAATAATTATAAATCAAATAAATAGAATTTATCCTAATTTTTAAAAGAGGTTTGAATAAAGGAAAAATAGAATATTTTTCCTAAGACATTTATCATTTTTATTGCATTAAATATGAAAATATGAAGTCAACAAAATTGATTTCATCAGTTTTGGAGTTTTCTACAAATAGTTATGAATTAAGGAAGTTTAAACCTATTGAAATGCATTTTTAAAATAAAACAGCCAAAACCTTATAAAAAAACCCTGGCTTTTCTCAAATTTTCGCCCGTGGTCGCTGAGCTTTTTGAAAACACAGCGGCGGCCTTGACCGCGGCTTAGCAAGGTTGACTGGCGGCAAAATCGCCAGCACTGAGCTTCCCGCGGTGGAGAGCACATGGCTCAGCTTAGCTTGGCACGGCGCACCCATGGGTGGCGTCAATAGCGTGGGACGACCACAAATAGCGGCTGGCAGCTGCAGCGGCGGCGGCACGACTACTCCGGCGGCATGGCGGCCAAACCTTGGACAACAACTAGACCTAAAGTATCTATGCGAGTTCATGCACCCCCCCCCCGCCTGTTATCATCCCCAGCACATGGCTCCAACGGGCCCGCCCTCTCCGGCGGCCATGGTGGCAGCGCGCTCTGCCTAGGGTTGGGTGTTCTGGCTGCCCTAGCCAGTAGCTGCTCAAATAGGTGAGCGCATGGCCATCTACGAGCTCCGGTGAGCTCATTTTCTTAGCTATCTCGAGTGGATGAAAGGATCTTGTGATGCCTAGAGGGAGGGGGGTGAATAGGCTCACGTTAAAATTTTCCTAAAAAACTCGGAACAGTATTAGATACGTCGGAACTTCTAACACTATGCTGGAACTTCCGAAGGATCGGAGCTTCCGGTACAGGGGCGGAACTTCTGATGGCTGGAAACGAGCTAAACGAAATTCAAAATAAAACTTGAATCTTCCAATTCTGTTTGAATCAAAAGATTATAAATGATGATTAGAGACTAGTGGAGGTGATAGATACGCAAGGAAGTTCACAAATTTATAGATCGGCTCAAATCAAGCTTTTAGGTTTAGAAAGAACTAGAGAAACACAACAAGCACACGAGACAAAAGATTTGTTTAGCAAAGTTCACTTCCACAAAGATAGCTACGTCTCCGTTGAGGGGCTCACAAAGAGCCAGGTCCTCACTAATCCTTTACCTCTCTCAATAAACCACAAAGGAGGATTGAATTACTTACTATGAATCCATGAAGGATGGGGTGATACAAACATTCCCGGGCGCAACACACAAAGAGAGCGCTCAAACGGGTGACGCTTAACCGTCTAGAAGCAAGCTTCAAGAGTAACAAACACGAATCGAAGCTCGAAGATGCTTCAACTGCTCTTGAGATGAACCTTTTGAACCTCACACTCAAAGCCTCAAGTCTCACACCTCCAATCTTGCTCTCACCCAATCCCTAGCTCGAACTCTCAAGGATTTAGCTCAAAGAGGGAGTGGGAGGAGTATCGAATTCTCTATGGGGTGTGTTGCTCGAGTTAGGTCTGCAACAACGAAGGAGGAGGATGAGGGGGTATTTATACCCGAGCCCCAAAAACTAGCCGTTACAATGCTGTTTTGTGCTTGTCGGAACTTCCGACACAGGGTTGGAACTTCCAACACAGTTAAGTAAAACGGCTGGGAACCTCTCCTCAGAAGTTATAAGAAACTTCTGGTACATATTGTCAGAACTTCTGACACACTATTGGAACTTTTGACACTATCAAATTAAATCCACCGAGCATCCTCAGTCGGAAGTTTCTGAAAACTTCTGGCTGGTGTCAGAACTTCTGACCCCCTGTCGAAACTTCCAACACTCACAGAAACTATGAGAAAACAGACATGCAAGTGCATGAGCGGTGTCTATCATGGGTGGTTAGCATATCAATTAAGCACTTTGACATTTTCAAGCTATCTATCCGCATCCCCCTTTATAGTACGGTGTTCCTATACTCAATTTCAAAGATAGAAATTATAAAAAAGGTCTTCTTTAAGGCTCAACACCATTCTTCAATTAAATTTGGGGTTTTTTTCTTACACCTTTGCACTTCTTAGAGTTTAAACCTTTCAATAACTCAATAAATTCATTAGTCCCTTAATCACGCATCTCATCAACACCAAAACCCACTTAGGGGGCCAAATGCACTTTCAATCTCCCTCTTTTTGTGATTGATGACAACACAATTAAGGCTCACATCAGAAATATATAAACATTTTGAATCCAAACATATAGGTGAGCTCCCCTTTAATCATGTGCATCTTTTAAGATAGAAACGAAAATGGCCTCAAATACCATTTGCACATGTTAAGTGAGCTCCCCCTATATCCTTGCATTTGTGGGGTGCAAAGGTGTGATATGTATATCAATGTGATGCATATGACAAGATGTAGCACTTCAACAAAGTGGAAATTCAACAATACACCAAGCCATGATCAACACAAATGAATAGAGATTTAAATCCATAGTAACATAGCAAATCACAAATAAGTCTTACAAACTTAAAAATTCACTTGGCACACCATTCATCACACCACACATAGAGTTCTTACATGTCCACAAGCCATAAACTAGAAAACTCCTAGAAGATTACACATCCATGGTGAGCTCACTCCCCCTTTAGCATCAAGTTCCAAAAGGGGGAGGTCCTTCCAAAGCCATCACTCATCATCACCATCCTCATCATCGTCAACTTCATGGTCATCCTCATCCTCCGAAGTATTAGCCTCGAGAATATCTTCTTATTCCTCTTCGGACTCCTCTTGCCCACCAAAGTATTCCTCATCATCACCTTTGGGAGCCCCAAAGAACATAGAGGGTTTCCCAATCTCCTTCCAAGGGTTGTAGAGAACCGGTGGAGGAGGAAAATCCATAGGAGCATGGAGAGGAGACCGTGGGATGTCATTCTTGGCCATGAGCTCCTTTTTCCTCTTTTCAATCTTGAGGAGTTGCTCATCCATATGCTTCTTATGGGCATAGATTTCATCCGCATTGTGGCGACCCACATTGAAGCCAGCAAAGAGACCTTGTGATATAAAGCTTAGGATCTCTTTCTTCTTAGGAGCGCGAGGTGGTAGACGACCTCTAGAGCTAGAGGGCCCATGTGAGGAGGATGGCCCAAGAGACGGTGAAGCTCCAGTAGAAGGTCCTTGAGAAGATGAAGGTCCATGAGAAGTTCCTTGTTGTTGAGGATGAATACCATGAGACCCAATCTTGCAAAGCCTCTCAATATGACCCTTCTTAGGCTTGTAGATGGGTTGGCCCTTATCAGTTAGAATCTCCAACTTAGTCACTTCTTTGATCATAGCAAAGATGTATGGCGCATAGTGACAACTATTCTTGGGTGAGTATGAGCAAATGATGATTTCTTTCCAAATGAAGTCAAATACGCTAAATTCACCCACGTCAGGATGCATCCGTGCAAGCAAGTTCTTCGATATGTTGGAGATGTTGTCCGCATCACCACCTTTAGGGCAAAGAGTGCAATGGAAAATCTGATTTAATAACTTGTAGAATGGAATCGTGCCTTTGGTGGTGCCATGCTCAATTGGCCCATAAGCATTGTCATACATGAAGGCCATCTCACCATCCTCAATGACATTCTCCTTCTCATGTATCTTGTTGCGAGCAATGTCATATACCCCATAGCCAAGAATATTAGCAAACTCTACATAAGTCACTGAAAGGGGATGCCCCTGAAGAGTCCAATGCATCACCTTGGTAGCCCGATCAATATAGAGAGTCGCATAAAACTGAGCCACCACTTCCTTATTCCAATCTTGATTTTGCTCCATAATAGAGATAAGGTTTTTATTGTTGCAAGCTTCCCAGACTTGATCAATGACAAGTAGCTCAATTGCTTTGAAGTAAGGCTAGTCAATTGACTTCATCTCCGTGGTATGATGAGTTTTGCAAATAATGACCCATTCAAACCAATCGGCATGGAAGCGCAACCAAAAGTGGACAACCCCAAAGAATTCCTTTTGGTACTGGGATGGTCTGTCATACATGAGAGTCTGAATATCTTGCTTCTCTTTCTGATAATCCACTGGCTTTGATCCCAAATAGCCCGGTCTTGCTTCCCGAATAGGCTTTGCCATCCTAAGGATTGCTGTCTCAAGAAAGTCCAAGGGGATCAACTCATTTTCATCCATATAAGCACCTGAGGCGGATGCATTCTTCATGCGAGGACGAACACCTTGGCTAGGTCCCTGTGGGTTTTTTAGATCGGCAACCCGCCTAGGGGGTACCCTAGATGGTCTTTTGTGTGGTGGGTGTCGTCGAGAATCAAGGAGTCGATGGTGACGTAAGGAACACGATTTAGAAAGGTTCAGGCCACTAGATCGCGTAATACCCTATATCCTGTGTGTTGATTGTATTGATTCAGTTGTGTTCTCTTGTTCTTCATTCTTTGGAGGAGGTCCCTGCTCGCCCTTATATAGTCGGGGGAGCAGGGTTACAGGACGGATTGTGTACAGGTCCTAGTCGAGTACGTTACAGAGTCCTACTCTAACTCGGTAGAGTAATCTCCTTCCTACCTGACTAGTCTTCGGGGAAACCATGAAGCCTACGCGCCCTGCAAAGTAGTCTTCATGTCCAAGTAGGTTTCGGGTACGTCCCCTTGAGTGGGTCCGTAAGTCCTCTAGCGGGCTCAGGGGTGCCTAGCCGACAAGCCCCCGAGTACTTTGTAGTCAAGAGAAACAACTCCGAGTACTTGAGGATGTCGCCCGAGTTCCTCCTGGTACTCCTTGAGTACTCCTTGATGTGACCAACCCTCGAGTACCAGTGCTGTCGCTTGATTGGAAGGTACTCTTAGCAGTCCCCAATGTTTGCTTCGAGTAACCTTTGCCTTGAAACTTTTATATATGGTAGTGCGATGATAATCGCACTTCATATGGAGTAGCCCTCAAGCCTTAGGTGGAATCAAAGAATTAGGCTGAGGGTCAAACTTGTAATTTTTCTTCGACTTAAGTAGTCTTCAGAAAAAGAAAACTTTATCCAACAGGTATGTTATACACAATCCCCGAGCACTTGGACGACTACTTGTTGTCGATGAAGGGGTCAATCTTTTGGCCAGAGTAACAGTTGGACATTATGGTGGTAGATCTAAGTTGTTTCTGACCGTTCCTTAATTAACGCTTGGAATCCGGAGATGGTGCTGGTATAATAGAGGGGGCCAAATGGTAATGAGCGATACGCTTGTTTTAACAGATCTGTAATTTGCGCCCCTTTCTGGTGACCCCAGCGCTGTTGCTCTTTCTTGCGCCGTTGCTGCCATTTTTGCTCTTGCCTAATCCTTGAGAGAGATCTGCTGCAGCCCTTTCCTCCTTCCTTTTTTTCTCAAGATCAATTGATGCGCGTCAAGAAGATGGGAAAGAAACCCGAGAAGATCCAGGGGGATACCGCGGCCACCAGTAAGTTAAGATCTAGATCCAAGAAGGGCAAGAAGCTCGTGTTGTTGGCGCCTAAGTGTGGCCCAACAAACCAGACTGCAGCGCCGCCTCTTGGGGTCACCTAGCAGCATTCCGTGATGAAGGAACTAGCGGTCCAGGCTTTGGTTGATGCAAAGCTTCTTCAACTGAGGGTTGAGCTTGAGTGGAGGCCCGCATACGGGAATGCGTGGCAGTTTGAAAAGCACCCTAAGGAGATGGTGATGCTTGCTCATTTCATCGAGAGAGAACTGGCGGTGCCCACTTCTGACTTCTTCGGAGGTATTCTCGGGTACTATAACCTTCAGTTAGTCCATTTGAATCCGAATGGTATGCTACACATGGCTATCTTTGTACACTTGTGTGAAGAGTACTTGGGTGTTTTGCCTAGTCTTTGTTTAGAAAGTTATTTCGCTGTAAACTGCAACCTAGTGCGACTAGGACAGAAGTTTTTGGAGGTGTCGGGTTTCAGCTGAGGAACTCGAGTGCTTATCTTGAGTATGATCTGCTCGACTCCCATGGTGACAAGAAGAAGAGGTGGTTTTATATTGGTAATCATGATCCTGTCTTACCGGTAGTCACTGGCCATGCTCCAAATCATGTGGATAATTGGGTGATCGAGCCCGAGGATACCCCTGAGATCACTGACCTGTTGACGCAGATTGCCGAGTTAAGATCCTTGTGTTTAACTAGAATCAATGTGGCTGCCAGTTTCCTTAAAAGGAAAGTTCAGCCCTTGCAGCAACGTTCTCATTCAGGCTTCGAGTACTCGGGTTTTGATGATCCGTCCGCATATGTCCCCTGAAGACATATCCGATGATGATGTGGAGGCGTTATTGGGTAACTTATTCTGAAACTATCAATGGGTGCCGATACTCCCAGGAGTCCTCCGTCAGTTTGATGGTTGGTATGGACCAATAGAGGTATCTTCCTTTGCTTTGGGTAGTCAGAGGTGTAGTAGTGCTTTCCAAGTAACAATTGTTGTCTTGTGGTTTGTAGTCCTAGGTTCTTTTGGGTTTCTTGCCCACGTCGTCTGAGAGTAAGGAGATTGCTGTGGTGGATACTGAGGATTCTCCTTCTCCTCTTGCTAAGAAATGCCAAGTAGTGCGGAAAAAAGCTGCTGCTTAGCATATTTCAACTTCATTGAGTTTGACCCCCGAGGGGTAACAGGGTACCAAGGTGCGTAGTTGCGTGTTGCATTTGAGTACTTTTGAGTTTCTTTGTTGACTTAGATTACTTTGCGGAATACTAACAATATTAGTCTATGTGTTGAAAAGGCCACCGACTTGACCTTTGGTGATGATGAGTCTACTTCTGATGAAGTAGTCGCGATTGCTAGGGACGAGGTTGCCAATGTTGTGGCTACTGAAGAGCCGCCTGTGGAGGTGCCGCCTTTGAACTCGGGATCCGAAGCCTCCGAGCAGGTGGCCTCTGCGCCAGTGGTCCCTGAGTTGATAGCCCCCGAGCAGGCTACTGGGCCATTGGTTGATGAGTCTGCATGTTGTGAAGACACCGATGGTGGCTGCTGACGCCTTGTTGTCTAAGGATGTTGCCGGTGGTGAGTATGCGATTTATTATGGTAGTCGTGCGTACGTAGTCTCAACCTTGATTCTGTTAGGACTTGGCGACGGAGTGGAGGACCTTCGTCCCGCGGCCCCTGTGGTACCGAGTATCCAGCCGGTGGTAACTGAGAAGAAACGTGTTCGTTTGCCACCGCGATCATCTCGGTAAGGGTTTGTGTAATGTCTCCTTTTGATGATTTTGTACTTTGTAGTCATATTATGATCTTGCGACTTGGTTGATCTAGGGATGCAAAGGACATTATTCCTGTGGAGGTGGGGATGGAGGCTAACCAGCCAGCTGTACTCTCTAGATCCATAGTCGACTTGACTATGGGTGATGCACCTGAGATTGACGACGCATGTCCTCTTGGTGCAACTATATCCATGCTTTAGGAGGTCATCTGCTCAGTAGAGGGCCCGTCAGTTCCCAAGAGTTCTTCAGGTGTGCTGCCTTCAATGGCTGAAGTTGCGCCAACCGTGAGTACGACTGGTGCTAAAACCTTAGCACTGGTTGTTGCAACAGAAATAGGTGAAGCTGGCGCAACCGGTGTGTTATTTGAGTGTAGACATTTTTTGGAAGAGGAAGTCCCTTGTATCAGTAATTAACCATGATTTTTTCTTGTCACGGGCTGCTGTGGGTAAAGATCTAGAGCCTCAAGTCAACAAGAGTACTGAGAGTCCGGTACTCGAGCTGCCACTAGAGTCAGAGATCAAGAGGGCTATCCAAAGCTTCCAAGTATGTATGACCCATTTTCTTTGACTAATTGTCTTGACAAGTCGTGATGTCTTGTTTTGTGTTGTTGTACGATCTATGTGATAGGGCTCAGAAAAATACTCGGGTTCTTTAGGAGCACAGTGAAACCGTACAGCGGGTAGTGCAACTACAATAAGAGTGTCTCCATCTTATAGATTCCTTGAGAGTTCATGAGGAGGCTGCAAAGTCTTTTGCAATTGAATGAAATGATCATGAAGTCCTCCAAGAGCGATTGGAGAGTTGCTATAAATCTTTGAACCAGAGATATCAAGGTGAGTACTTCATAGTTTCTTTAGTATGTTTTGATTGTAGTCATAATTCTGATCTATGTGGTGTTTGGCACAGAGCTCAAGAGCAAGGAACAGCGTATTGTAGCCTCGATGAGGTCTGTTTCTGAGATGTCGACTATTGTAGCCTTCTTTTCGAAGAAATGGCGTAGATAGTCATGGAGTGTCTCACCTTCTTTCTGTTTAACTTGGCTTAGATCAATTTTATTGCCTGGGCGAGATAGGGAGCCCGCGTAATTATTGGTAAAAGCCTTTGTCAAATCTTCCCAGGAGCCGATGGATTTGGGCTTGAGTAACTCAAGCCATGTTAACGGTGCGGGTTCCATACATATGGGGAAGTGAATGACCTTTGTATCGTCGTTGCCTCTGGCTGCTTGAACTGCTAGTGAGTAGCACCGTAGCCATTGAATTGGATCTTGCTTGCCATTGTACTTGGTGATCCCTGTTGGTTTGAACTTCTCGGGTAGTCTAGTCCTCATTACTCGTGTGGTGAAGGCGGGGAAATGGTTATTGTTATCGACTTCATGTTCGCATTTGCGGTGAAGATTACTATTGATTACCTCTCTTAGGTCGCTGAAAATTGAGGCTTCGCGATCTGTTCTGCAATGGCGAGGGCCTTTTGCTGAATTAGTGCAGCTGGCTTCTCCTGCATCCCTATGTCGCCTTGGGGCATTGCGTTCATCTCTATGTTGTCTTGGTTGGTTAACTACATTGTTACTTTTTCTTTGAGCCTCGCGATGGCCATCATGGACTGCGATGCCTCTGCTACCGTCTTGATGGGCTGAGTTACGAGGAATAGATGGAATTGGAGATTCCTTGTCGAGTAATTTGTAAGTTTGATCTACGAGTTGTGCAATAAACCGATTGCCCCGCTCTGCGAGTTGTGCTGTTAACTCGTTGTCTCTATCATGAGGTATGAGAGTTGATATGAGATTGATTGAGGCAATTGCTGGGAGTGGAGTGTTGTGCTCTCGAGCTTGCACTGCGTTGAATGCTCTTTCGAGGTTCACAATAGGGATGTTTGTAGCAAATAGTCTGCAACGATCCGCTCGGGCAGCATTGGATGCTCTTCTTTGATTTCTTTGTTCAGAAGTTTCATCTTGTGGGGCGTTAGCTGATGTTCATCTTCTGAAATGCCATCAAGTTGTGAAACCCATCGAGGAGTTCTCTGGAGACTGGCGCCCGCATCATTATTTTTTCATGTGATGACAAAGATTTCCCTATCCGGGTAGTAGCTTCTAGAGCTCAACATTGCAATCTCTATGGTGCTTCCTTCCTCATAGGTTGAAGTGAGCGGAATGCCTTTTTGATATGGGAGATTGTCTATGTGAGCAACAAGGCGTGACTCGTAATCTTGAGCCAAGAAAGATGGCTTCATTCCAGGCCAATAAACGAATCTTCCTTGTGGAGTTAAAGTAATTACCAAGACTTGAGCTGGGCTTGATAAAGGAATCTCTTGGATGTAGTTCGAGTCATAGTCGGAGTCCTTGACTGACTCGAGTTCGGATTGGATTCAAGTAAGGAAACCTTGGTGGACCACGGCTCTGTTGCGGAGTCTGTTCGGGAATTGTCTTCGAGTTAAAATTGGCTTGCAGGAAAACTTGGATCTCAACCTGTGTGGACTAGTCCGAGTCGAGGTTGAGTCTGAACCGTAGTCGATCTCATTGTCGTAGACGTTTAAATTTTGGATTTTCTCGGTGGGATTCCCTGTTTCTTGAAGAAAATTCTCGTCGAGGTGCTTCTTTTCTTGGTCGCTGATGATGCAGCGTTGAAAGGATCCAACGCCGTGAGCGATGCAAAGCCAGGAGCTGAAGATGAAGGTTGCGCCCACCTCGAAGGAGAAAATGGGCTTGACGATGACTGGTGCCATCATTCTCGCGCGGAGAAATTCGGCGACTGCTCCTACCTGGCGCGCCAACTGTCGGTGTTCTAGACCGGCAACCCACCTAGGGGTACCCTAGGTGGTATTATGTGCAGTGGGTGTCATCATGAATCAAGGAGTCGATGGTGATGTAAGGAACTCGATTTAGACAGGTTCAGGCCGCTAGATCGCGTAATACCCTACATCCCGTGTGTTGATTGTATTGATTCAGTTGTGTTCTCTTGTTCTTCGTTCTTTGGAGGGGGTCCCTACCCGCCCTTATATAGTCGGGGAAGAAGGTTTACAGGACGGATTGTGTACAAGTCCTAGTCAAGTATGTTACAGAGTCCTACTCTAACTTGGTAGAGTAATCTCCTTCCTACCCGACTAGTCTTCGGGGAAACCATGAAGCCTACGCGCCCTGCAAAGTAGTCTTCATGTCTGAGTAGGTTTCGGGTACGTCCCCTTGAGTGGGTCCGCAAGTCCTCTAGCGGGCCCAGGGGTGCCTAGCTGACAGTCCCCTAGCTAGAGTAGGCTTCCCCATGCCTCTGGCACGAGTAGGGACCTTTGAGACAGCCTTTCTCTTTCCTTTCCTCTGAGAGATGGGCATATCATCAGATTCTGTGGATGAATTGGACTCAATTTCTAGGCTTTCCTCATGATGTTTGCTTCACCTTTCTTGACCCATCTGAATCAAAACAGAAACTTCAGGAACTTATCAGAACTTCCGACTAAGGGTCGAAACTTCCAATCCAGTGTCGGAAGTTCCGACAGAACCCGAGTTCGTCTAAAATTCATGGAATTTGAGATCTAGCCCACCAATTCAAAAGATATCACAGGCATGAGTTCTAAGACATATCTAGAGTCTTTCTCCAAAAGGAAATTGATTAACTCCTATAGCATTGAGAGATCGGGCGATAGGATTTTTGAATAGATTACCTCAAAGAGTTCCCGTGCGGATCGGATGATTCTCAAGATGGATTGGAGGTTTCGAGGAGTAGGGAATCCAAAGAAAGCAAGGGCTTCAACTTTCCACAGTTAAAACTCAAGATCTCCTTCAGAGGTGGAGTGAAGATAGGGTTTGAAGGGGGCGGTTCAACGGGTATATATATACCCCCAGGCAGACTGTCAGAAGTTCGGACGGGGCGTCGGAAGTTCCGACAAAAATTAAAATCATCTCCTGAGCACCCTTTGTCGGAGGAAACTGGAAAGTTCCAATGGTGGATCGGAAGTTCTGATAAAGTTAAGACAGCTCCAAAAATATTGATTTTGAGGTGGATAAGGTTTGAGATTTCAAGATATATATAGCTTGTGGACATATAAGACAACTTGACACCTTAGAGATCAGCTAACAATCAACATTACATAACAATGATCACTTGAGTGAAGTTTTGATCCAAGGATCAAAATCCATGTTTTAAAAGAAACTCAACACAAATAAATCAATTTTTCTTATCTAGGAAACAATCAAGCATGTGCAATAAGTCAAGTAAAGTTACGAAAATCCAAAATATTTAGCTCATTCCTCAAAGCACAAAACCTTTGCTCTTCTAGAGGCTTAGTGAAGATATCGGCAAGTTGCCTTTCGGTGCTTACATGGCATAGAGCAATATCTCCCTTAGCCTCATGATCCCATAAGAAGTGATGTCTAATATCTATGTGCATTGTTCGAGAGTGTTGCACCGGGTTGTTAGCTAGCTTGATGGCACTCTCATTGTCACAGAAGAGCGGAATCTTGCTATACTCAAAACCGAAGTCACTCAATGTTTACTTCATCCATAAGAGTTGAGCACAACAAGCACTAGCTGCCACATATTCGGCTTCGGCGGTGGATAAAGCAACCGAATTTTGCTTCTTAGAGCTCCAAGACACCAAGGATCCACCAAGGAATTGGCAAGTTCCTGTTGTGCTCTTTCGATCTACTTTGTAACCAGCATAATTTGAATCAGAGTAGCTAAGTAAATCAAAAGTGGAGCCCTTGGGATACCATAAGCCAAGGTTAGGAGTGTATACTAAATATCTCAAAATTCTCTTAACGGCCATCAAATGACATTCCTTAGGATTGGCTTGAAATCTTGCACACATGCACACACTAAGCATAATATCCGGCGTAGATGCACAAAGGTAAAGTAAAGAGCCAATCATGGAGCGATATACCTTTTGATCAACCGGCTTTCCTTCTTCATTGAGATCAAGATGCCCATTCAATGGCATGGGTGTCTTGATAGGTTTAGCATCGGCCATATCAAACTTCTTGAGCATATTTTTTACATACTTGGTTTGACATATGAGATGTCACTTCCTTCATTTGCTTGACTTGAAATCCAAGAAAGAACTTAAATTCACCCATCATGGACATTTCAAACCTCTTGGTCATGATCCTACTAAATTCCTCACAAAACTTTTGATTAGTAGAACCAAATATAATGTCATCGATATATATTTGGCAAATAAATATATCCTTATCAACTTTGTGAGTAAAGAAAGTCGAATTGGCTTTACCCATTCCAAAGTCATTCTTGAGAAGAAAATCCTTAAGGCATTCATACCATGCTCTAGGTGCTTGCTTAAGCCCATACAGTGCCTTACGGAGCTTGTACACATGATTTGGAAATTTTGGATCTTCAAGGCCCGACAGTTGTTCCACATACACCAACTCGGATAGGGGGGGCTGTTCAAGAATGCACTTTTCACATCCATTTGATAAAGCTTGAAATCATGGTGAGTAGCATAGCTTAGTAAAATACAAATTGACTCAAGCCTAGCTACGGGTGCATAGGTTTCACCAAAATCCAAACCTTCAATTTGGGTGAAACCTTGTGCAACTAACCTTGCCTTGTTTCTTGTGATCACACCATGCTCATGTTGTTTGTTGCAAAAAACCCACTTGGTGCCAATCACATTTTGCTTTGGTCTCTTAACCAACTCCGATACCTCATTTCTTGTGAAGTTGTTTAATTGTTCTTGCATGGCAATCATCCAATCCGAATCGTCAAGTGCTTCATCTACCTTAAGAGGTTCCAAAGAAGAAACAAATGAGTAACAACAACAAAAGGTTGCTAAATGTGAACGAGTCGTTACCCCTCTTTGGATACTTCCAATGATGTTGTTAACAGGATGATCCCGTTGAATGCTTTGATGAACTCTTGGATAAGACACTTGTGATTGCTATTGAATTGGTCCACCATCATCATTTTCAACTTGTGAAGCACCTTCTTAAGCTTCACCACCTTGTTCTCCCCCTTGATCAATGCCATGAGCTTGGTCATCACCATGAACTTGACTTTGGTCTTGGCTTTGTTGAGAACTTGGTGGTTCAACTCTTGTTGATGATGATGGATCATTGTTTTCATTTTCTTCCGGTACTTGAGCCTCAACTTCACGTGGTCTTACTTCACCCAAACCCATTCTCATGATTGATTGACATGGTAGCTCCTCATCATTCACAAGGTTTTTATCAACTTTCTCTACTTGAGAGCCGTTGGATTCATCAAAAGTCACATCTACCGTGATCTCAACACAACTGGTGGTTTTGTTGAAAACATGATAGGCATGTTCATTAGTACAATAACCAAGTAGAAAGCCTTCATCAACCCTTGGTGCAAACTTGGAGCTTTTGGGTTTCTTGTTTAGAATAAAACATTTACTCCCAAAAACTCTAAAGTAATGCACCTTGGGCTTGTTACCGGTAATTATCTCATAGGGTGTCTTGCCCAAACACTTGTGCAGGTAGAGACGATTGATGGTATAGCAAGCCGTGTTAATTGCTTCCACCCAAAAGATATTCGGGGTCTTGTACTCATCAAGCATGGTTATAGCGGCTTCAATCAATGTTTGATTCTTCCTCTCCACAATTCCATTTTGTTGAGGAGTGTATGGAGCGGACAATTCATGCTTGATCCCTTCTTCATCAAGAAATTCTTCAACATTGGTGTTTTGAAACTCCGAGCCATTGTCACTTCTTATCCTTTTGATCTTCAACTCATATTCATTTTGACCTCTTCTAACAAATTTCTTGACCATCCCTTGAGCTTCACTTTTATCATGCAAAACGAATACCCAAGTGAAACGGGAAAAATCATCAACAATAACAAGACCGTATTTATTACCGCCAATGCTAACGTAAGCAATGGGTCAAAATAAATCCATGTGTAGCTTCAATGTTCTTGACATAGTCATAATGTTCTTAGCGGAGTGTGGAGCACCAACTTGCTTCCCAGCTTGACATGCGCTAAATATCCTATCTTTCTCAAAGACAACATTTGTTAGTCCTAGGATGTGATCACCCTTTTGAAGTTTGGCCAAGTTCCTCATCCGAACATGGGCTAGTCGGCAATGCCAAAGCCAACCCATGTTAGTTTTTGCCACTAAACAAGTTTCAAGCTCAACTCTATCCATTGTGAAATCAACTAGATAGAGCTTGGCCTTCAAATGACCCGTAAAAGCAATAGAGGAATCCTCTGTTTTAAAGATGGTTACACCCTCATTAGTAAAGAGACAATTGTAGCCCTTCTCACGAAGTTGTGAAACGGACAACAAATTGTATCCCAAAGTGACAGGTCCATAGGCCTGGCACCTCCAATGGGCTTGCTTTCCCATAATGCCTAGCCTAACAAGAGGCACAGCGATGCCGCACACCTGGGCTAGCCCAGTAACGCATCGCAGGCCAAGACTAAGATCCGGCCACCGACCGGCTCCTCTGACCATGAGGCCTAGTCGGCACCCCGACCAGAAGGGTCCAGTCAGGGGCAGGATTGCAATACGATCCCGACCAAGTTCCCCTGACCGGGGATGTGCCATAACGACCACGCCACTCCTCCCAACCAGCACTGCCAGGGCCGACTGGGATAATCAACCGGGGACGCCCGCTCGATGTGGGCCTAGGGAGTAGGTTGAGTGGATAAGAGGAAGCGCCCAGGTCAACTACCATATGAGGAACCATATCACACCACGCCCTGTGCATGCCCCGCATAGTGCCGCTAAAACCTACCTGCCACAACGGAGTGGCCTGACGAGATGAACAGGGACTAAGGATGGCGGCCATACCATACCCGATGATGTGGGTCTCGACATGACTGGACGACACCCGCACTCTCTCTCTCTAGCTTGTAAGGCCGTTCCCTTTGACTATAAAAGGGGGCGCGCTCTTTATCTCTAGATAGAGGACTCTAATTCTCTCCAAGACATAGCGCACACCTGAGCCCTCAGTCACTCTCTCCCATTCGAACCAGAGCACGACCAGGTCTCGGACACCCCCTATCATCCCTCTTGTTTGTACCCCCACTGCAATCTTTGAGCACCTGGGCTGAAGAATATAGTCAACCAACTAACCCCGACTAGACCAAGAATATAGCTTGAGCGACACAATTCGCTTCGGTTCGCTGGAGTTTCCCATGCCCACGATCGGTGGGATGTGGGTTCCACCCATCTTTGCGCCATCGCAGACCTTCCACTTCGGAAGTCTGGACTTCGTTGCTGATCATCTCAGCATACTCTGCCTCCATGAAGAGGCGGCCACCCCGGCGTCCCTGAGAGGAGGAGCTCCCTTCATCGACTGCGAGCCGCTCTACGATCTTGACGTTGAGGCACTCGCACTCCGCATCGAGTTCATGTTGGGCTCGAACCCCATGGTGAGTGACGTGGACACTATCATGTACTCAATGATCAACACTTTCCACTAGCTCCCCGGAGGGACACCGCTATCTCCGCCATGCATGCCATGCGGCTGGTTCCCCTATGGTCTCGTGTCCCCTGCGAACGCGTACACACAGGGGATCTGGAGGGTCATGACGTTGCCCCCTCACCCATGCGAGTTCGTGGGAATGGCGGATTACACTCCCGCCTCTTTCCACAACCTCTGTGACGAGGAGATAGAGAGCGACAGCTCCAGCATCAGCGACATCATGGCATTCAACCATCCTCTATCTCGGGAGTGCGCCATGGCGGATGTCCTGGGATAGCCACTTGAGGTGGTGGAGTCTCAGCAGACTCACACCGCGCCGGACCACCATGCGGAGGCCCTAGCACAGGCGCAGGCGCATGGCGACGAGCTACGACAACAGCAACAGGCCAAGCAGCCACCCCCGCAGGCACGCCCAGCGGAATGCTCTGAGCCGCACACGCGCAACCCAGCGAGCGGCACAACCAGGTCCAACACAACATCCTAGCCGGGTGGGATGACCCCCCACAGTTTGCTTGGGCTAGCTAGAATATCACCGCCGCAGCGATGCTTCTGCACAGCCTCCCCAAGCTTGCCGACCCGTAGGAGCAGGCAATCCACCAGAACCTTCAGGCACTGATAGAGACTGCCGCCATCTAGCAGGCAAAAAGCTCCGCATCACGACAATGGCATGTGGCCTCTTGCCCGACCGAGGTATTAGGGCCGCACCAGCCGAATCGCTCCATCCGGTCGCCCCCGCTGCCGCATCGTGCAGGGCGGAGTGCCACGGCCATGCCACAGCCTGACCTGGCACTAGCTCCACATCATCATCATGTGCATCGGTGTCTTGGACCGAACTGTGATGCACGCAGCGTCATCCACATGCGACGCCTAGCTTGGCACGACGTCGGCATCCACCGAATGGCGGCAAGCGCGGGCGGCACAGGCCACGACCGGTTCGACGAACACAAGGAGGTGCACCGTAGGTGTGTCGGCCGATTGAGCAACCGGAATGGCGACCGGAGTCCCAGCCCGAATGGACCGGGACTATGGGCCTATGGTCGTCGCATCCAAAAAGCGGAACTCAGGTTATTACGAGTCCTTTTCCACTCAACACTTGCTCCTACAGCACCCCAGACCAAGCACGCTCAGCCTATGTCGCTCGGGGGCTCCATAGGGGTGCGACATCACTCCCTCTTTACTTTTGCGTAATCACGCACCTCGCTCAAATGAAAGGGCATCCCAACCTCTAGACCACCCTAAAGTAGCTTATGCTCTAGCTTCCCAACCTATCAGACCTTGCCACGACTATGGTTACGAGCAGTTGAGCCTCGCGGGCCACGCCCGGGTTCTAAAGGTTGCAGCCTACGGTCAACGGGTAGGTTTGAGAGGAAAAGGGCAAAAAGAAGAATTACTTAAAGGCAAAAATGAGGACAGGTGGCACAAGCTCCTCGTCACATTCAATATGATCACAAAGAACTTAAATTGTTCTTTTGAGGGCCCTCAGTCCCCGGCGGAATTCATTATAATACAAAGAACTAACTACTTCTATGGAATTCTACTACTGCCCCCTGGTCATGTTGGCTGGCAGTGCGGTTGGTGTGGATGAAGGTGCCTTAGTTGTGGTTAGGATGACATTTTTTTTCTGACCTGGTCTCCACCGCTTGATCAGGATTGGTGATGCCTTCTTGACTCGCACCTGTGGCCCCCGCTGAGCGGCAAGCCTCCATCACCCACTGCGCAGTGGTATGCTCGGCGACCGCCTGTGCTTGCTGCATCAAGCTCTCCCCCAGCACCTGGATCCCATCCATGCTCCACCCGTCGACGTACCCTCCGCCTTCCCAGGCAGGGTTGGGGAGGGTCCACCATCAGAATCTCCATCGAGAAGAGGCCAACGGGTCACCCGAGCTGGTTGAACGGCTTGGGCATCTGCCGAGAGACAGATAAAGAGTAGTGGAACACCACGCGAAGGCTACACTAACCCCATCATGAATGATGGATCCAGATTCCACTCAGGCACGCCTGTTAGGAGCTCCCTGACCCCATCACTCGAGCCGTTGAGGTAAGCAGCGTTAGATTAACCTCTCCGGTTGCGGAAACCATAGATGGGGTGATGCCTAAAAACCCAAGTGAGGTAAATTTACCAACCCTCCATTTCCTTTCCCATCATTCATTCATTCTGTTGGAGGTGTGCCCTAGAGGCAATCATAGAGATGATGATATTCCATTTGTATCCATGATTTGTATATTGTGTTCATTGAATATCCATTAAAGGCTACTTGAATTGATTTGCAATTATATGAATTGTATGTGAAACTCTTTACTTGTATGGTTATTCTAAAGTTGTCCCTAGTCAGAGTTCATGTGAGGACACACATGAATATTAGACTAAAAACATGTATTAGTTGATGACTATGTTTCACAAGTCATGGACATGGAGATGTTGAACTAATAATGTGGACACATGTGGAGACATGTGCTAGGACTGACCCAACACGAGAAGTAGTTCTCTGTTTAAACAACATATACGCTTTGTCCTTAGACCTGAGATTGTCGCATGTATTCAAGATGTGGATCGACCTACTGAGGGGCTATCAAACGCTACGCCGTAACAGGGTAGTTATAAAGGTAGCTTTCGGGTTTGTCAAGAAGCATGCTATGAGACATAGACAATCAAGATGGGATTTGCCCCTCTCTGATTGAGAGTGATATCTCTGGGCCCCTCGAGTGATCGGATCCGAAAATGCATGGCCATGCTACGTACGGTTAAGAGTTAACCTACAAAGGGATTCCGAATCACAGGATCGAGAAAGAGCGGTCGGCTTGAAGCTAGACCAAATATCATGAGGCAAAGGGAATAGCTTATATATTATGTTGTGATGGTTCGTCTGATATGATCTTCGTGTGCGTATAGGAGTTGGCACGTCTTGCTAGAGGCCGCTACCGACTATTGGGCCGAGTAGGAGTACTCGGGCCATGTCTACACGTATCCGAACCCATAGGGTCACACACTTAAGGGGCTGGAAGCCCAATTCGGATCTGATCCGAGTTGGATTAGGTTTAGAAGTACTAATGGGCCTTGGACCCAGAGGCCCATTAGGAACCTCCATAAATAGAGGGGTGGGGGCGCCCTAGGGTTTACACCTTTTGGCGAAACACACCTGCCGCGCCTCCCACGCCCTCGCCTGTTGCAACTCGCGGATCTAGCAGTCCGGCTTGCGACGCTTCCTCCCTGCACGTGTGGATACCTTGGAGGTATTGCGCCTGCAGCACTTGGACGAGCCGCCGACGAGCCGACGACGAGCCGTGGCACCGGAGGCGATCTTGCTGCACATGGACGAGCTGCTGAGGAGCTGCTGGACGTGATGTGATCGACTACGTATGACTACGTTGATCGACTACGTACGACTACGTGATCGTCTTCACTGCATCGACGCATATCTACATCTTCCGCACCAGTAGTGCGTCGAGTGGTAATCCCGTGATCTTTATACGGCAGTTATTCCTGGTTTTATGCGGTAGAAATTTTGATTTGCGCTAGTGTAGCCTACCTCGTATCCCTACACATTCATCCATCCCATGCATGCATTCATTCATACATGACATTCAGTCATTAAATTACAATTGCTTTGTGTTGCGTCACAAAGCAATAGCGGTTCATTCGAAATGAGTTGCAACCGACTGGGGTTTGAAGGCTGGCCCGTGAAGGGCTCGAGGTCGCCTCGTGTCAAACGGAGCCAGGAGAGAAAACACAGATGGGCACTAGAGGCCTTCGCCCGACCCGCTCAGAAGTGGATAGGGTCATCTTGACCTTCTCATTCGATCCTGACCTTGAGCCATGCCCACAGAATCTCCATCGAGGGGAGGCCAGTGGGCCACCCGAGTCGGTCTCTGGAACGGCTTGGGCATCTGGTGGGAGGTGGGTTAAGGAGCAGTGGAATGCCACATGAGGGCTATGCCGACCCCGTTACGAACGACGGACCCGGATTCCATTTGAACATGCCCGTTAGTGAGCTTGCCGAGCGCGTCACTTGAGCCATCGAGGCAAGTGATGTTAGCTCAACCCCTCCGGTTGCGGAGACCGCAGATGGGGTGATGCATGAAAAATGCGACCGACCGACTGAGCTCAATGGAGCTTAGGGGCTCGGGCTGCCAAATCCCAACTCGGGAATATGACAGACGACACAAGTCGCAGTTGGAAAACACATGGACAAGCACCCCGACTCACAGCAGGGACCACCTGATACCGACCAATGGAATGAAGAAAAAGTTGGACGACTTTACCCCTGGGGTATTTAGTTTGTGTGCTTAATGTAAGGGTATTTTGGACATTTGCCAAACGCCTATATATGTATAGGAGGGCTGTTTGGGGCAGCCATCCCTTTGGTTGTTTTGGTAGGGTTTTGCTCATTTATTTTGTGAGAGCCTTTGTTAGAGGGAAAGAGGGAGAGAGGAGGGATCTTTGTGTTGATCTTTTTGCCATCCTAGCTTGGATTGTGCTTAGGAGTGGCTTGTAACCGGACATGGTGAGTAATATAAGAATCAATTTTGTGCTCAATTGCTTCTCCTTCTCAAGATCTGAAATTTATCTTTTTCCCTATTTTTGGAGCATTTTTGGGTGAATTTTTGGATCTCACGATTGGCGGTGTTTTGGGGTGTTTTTATTGGGGAAAATCAGTGCTAGGACATGTGCAAGAACATCTAGGATGATCCCCTAGCAAATCCATGCACGAGCACCTCGGATTTTGAGATTTCCAAAAAATCCCCTTTTTGTGCCCTTCTCCAAATTGATGGAATCTTGTGATCAATTCATGAGCTTTTCGACTTAAAACTTTGGAAACACCTATGGAATGTTGTGAGGCTATGGTTCAAATTTTGTGATTTTTGGAGGTCATTTGGTAGAGTCTCGGATTTTTCTTCTCTCCTCACGAAGGTTGAAATCTCGGATTCTGAAATATTTTAGAAGTAATTCCGGAAATTTCCGAACCTCCGGAAGTTTCCAAAGGTTTCTCCGAAAATCTCCAAAAGTTCGGAATTTTTCGAAGGTTTGGTCGGATTTTTCCGCACAGAGTTGTTGTTTTTCAAAGTTCTTCTTTCGGTACTCATTTGGACTCTTTCTTGCTTCGACTATTCTCAAATTAGGTTCCTAGCATCATTTCTAGGTCCATTAGCTCATGCATAGCTAAGTGGACTTGATTTTGCTAGAAGAGAGTATTGGGGGAGTTTAGCCAAAATTCTTGGAGAAAATTTGAATTGGCTCCCATTCACCCCCCCTCTGGTTGCCTTTCCGGTCCTTCAATTGGTATAAGAGCTTGGTTAAGGATCATACCACCTTAATTGGCTTTGTGATCCATGGGGCAACAAGGTAAAGGGTGATTTTCTTGCGGATTTTGTTTTCGAGAGTTGAGCTTACTTTTGGCTAATCCTAACCGGTGCTTTGAGTTATGGCACCAAGCTCTTCTTCTTGTGTTTCAATGTCCTCAGGTAGAAGGAGTTCAGAGATTGAGTTAGAATCAGAAGTCGAGGCGGTGATGGATCTTCTTGAGAACTATCAGGATGGTGATCTCATGAAGGGCGAGTTCTACCGCAGGCTAACAGACATGAGCCAAGGTACGCTTGCCAAATGCATCATGATTTTATGCAATCGTGTTGATGATTGTGAAGATGAAAATGAGAGAAACATAGAGCTTTGTGATGCTTTGCATAGGAAGAATGAGAAGATGGAATATTCTCTTGCTAGGTTGAAATGTGGAATTGCTCATTGGAAGTTACATGCTTTAAATTCTTGCAATTCTTGTGATGCCTTGCTTAGAAAGAATGATGAATTGAACTCTTCTCTTGATTGCTTGGAATCTAAAATGACTTGTTGAAATTCAATGCCTCTATGCCATGCAATTCTTGTGTAGCTTTAAATAATGATCTTCATAAGGCTAGAGATGAAATTTCTTTGTTGAAGTTGAATGCTTCTTTATCATGTGTTTCATGAGAGTCTTTGCCTTCTGAAATTAATGAATTAAAATTGACTCACACCACATGTGTTGAACAACTTGACCATGCTAGGGCTGAAATTTATGAAATGAAGTCTATGCCTTATAGCATGTGCTCTTTGGTTCTTGATGATGATGCTTGCCTTACTTCTTATGATAATCATGATGCTTTGTTTGATGTGAATGATGATGTTTCTTCATGTGGTCTTATTTGCACATCATGCATTGAATTGGAAAATGAAGTTTTGACTTTAAAGCAAATGTGCAATGATATGAGCGCCCAATTGGTTGAGCACAATGAGATGAGTGCCAACCTTGAGAAAGAAAATGAACTCTTGCGTACCACATATGCTAAGTGTATTGAAAAGGAGATGGATAATTTGAGAAATGCTCCATGTGGTACTTGTGATCGCCTCAAATTTGAAAATGAGGTTTTGGCCACAAGATGCAAGAGTCTTTGTGCTAAGTCTTTTGATTCTCGCAATTTTTGTCACTCTGATGTTGGTGTTTCCAAAATTGCTTCTTCTCAATCGGAGTTGGCTTTTTGTGTTGAGTGTAAGTCTTTGGACGATATCACTTGTGCTAGTGCTTTGGATAGCTCTTCTATAGCTACTCCTAAGCTTGTTGCTTCTTCCGGTATTACCCAAGACAATTCAAGTGGCAAGGGTGCTTCTCACTTTTTTGGAACTCATACTCCTAAACCAAAGTTCCATTGCACCTTTTGCAAGAAAGATGGGCATACCGTTGAGTTTTGCTTTCGCCGTGTCAAGCATGAGCGACGTGTGCGTGCCAAAACTTTTAGGAAGCCACATAGCCTTTTCCATGGCACGTGTGAACCTAATGTGGGTACCAAGTCAAATGGTGTTGTTGATGCTACTTGCTCTAAGTTCCAAGGGATCTCTCACTTGAATGAGAATGGTGATTTGTCCTCTTGGACTATGCCTCAAAATAGGCCTTTGTATCATTTCTCTTATTGTGAGAAAGATGGACATCAAGAGAGTTTTTGTTATCATCGTGCAAGACAAATACGACGAACTCATGCTTCTATGCCTTTGATTGTTCATAGCCCTGCTCACGGGTTGAACACTTGTGAGCCTAGTAAGAAGCCACATTTCATTGATGGGATTTATAAATCTTTTTCTAGTGAGTTAGGTCATGCTTGAGGACATGCTTCCAGTTTTTCTTATGTTGGTCCACGACATGATTCTCATGGTACTTGTGTTGGTTCTTCTCTTAAGACCTTGGGGCATCATTGCCTTTTTGCTAGTGGTAGCACTGGTTCTTCTTCTCGAGTTGTTCCTTTGAGGCATGGTTCCAAGGGTGTTTCAAAATCATCTCATTTGAACCAGCATTTGCATCATGCTAACCCACATGATAAGTTGAGTACATCTTTTACCCGTGTGACTAAGTTTTGGATTCCCAAATATATGCTTGCTAACCCTTTGGGATCCAAGACTCAGTCTTCTTTGTCCCCTCATGTGTAAGTACGGGGATGCGGGTGGAGAACATGAGCTCAAAGTGACTTGATCTTTTGCTTGAGGTGATCAAGACTTGATGGTTCTCCACACCGTTTGGATGGCCCTTGAGAGGCCTTTGTACACTTGTATAGTGAGTTTTCCCTTCCACACTCTTGTGCTCACTTGTATACTATTTGCATGTTTTATCCTTGTATCATGCTGTGAATATACAATGGTAGGCTAGCCACCTTTTCATGTTAGCATGTGTGATCTTCATGTATATCTTGTCATACTAGCTTTGTAATATATCATGGTGGATGATCCACATGAACATCATGCCATGCTTTAGCTTAGTTTTTGTATTGGGTATGGCATATTGTTCATTTAGTATCATTTTAGCTTAGTATCTTTGTATAATCCTTTGCACCTTGTTGACATGTTTGCTTGCCTAATCTTTTATTCATAAATGTAGAATCATGTTGCAATGCTTTAATTCGTCTCATTGGTATCATCATTGCATTGTGTGACATGAATTGAGCTTTATCTTGCTTTTGGGCTTGCCTTATCTTTGGGTTGCATTTTCTCTTCTTTTTGATTGGAGTTAGAGCTTTTCTTTTGCTCCTTCTTTTTCTAGCTTTTCTTTGCTAGGTGTTTTTGGTTGAGGGGAAGTTCGGCTTCATTCGAGGGGGAGTTTGGACCAAGGACTTGCTTTGGTTTTTGATATTTGCTTTTGATCTTTTAATGTGTATCACATTTGATCTTTCAATTGGATTTCATTTTATTCAAGTGATATCAATTTTTGATCCTTCGATTGGTATCTTTTCTATGGTACTCAATTGGGATCCTTGGCGGTTCTTCTTTTGCCACAGAGCTTTTCCTAGATTGGTTTGACCCCTCATGAACTTTCTTGATTCTGAGCCGAGCCCCATCTCTTTTAGCATTGCATTGCATTTGTATCATATTGCACCTTGTACACTTTACACTAGATGAGCTTCTCCTATATATCCTTAGCATTTCCTTATGCTATTTGTGAACTAGTGCATTGGTTGGTGATTGTGTAGCAATGTGCACCATATGCTCTTGATGATATTATCATGTAACCATGTTGAGCTAAATGCTTTTATGAATCATATGTTAATCTTGAATAATGAATTCTGAAATGCTTATCACCCATGACTAGCTACCTGTTTATGCATTGCTCTTGCTTGAATGCTAGTTCCATGTTTAGCTTTTACTTGGAACTCATATTCTTTTCAATTGGATCAAAGATCTAGGTATCATTGCAAATGTTTAGCCCATGATGCATTCCTTGGGGAAGCATGGCTTCTTTGTGCCGCAAAGGCACTTCATGTAACTTGTTTATTGTGAATGATGAAAAAGGATGATAAGAAAAATTCAGTAATTCACCAAGTTATTGTGTTTAATGTTGATACCCTTGCTTGCTTAGTTGTTACATGATGTCTACCTGTTGACATCATGCCGATTGGGTTCTTTATATTTCAAGAGGAGTCGATGTGGCTTTGAATATTGCAATCAGACGTCACTAGCTCTAAAGGCAAGCATCGGACTTCTATAATTAGTTTCGGAAATGGAGTCTTCATACTCCAAAACTGGGGGGCTGTGCTGACACCGAATTATCAGACTTCTATAGTTAGTTTCGGAACATGAAGCCTTCATACTCCGAAACTGGGGGGCCTGTGTTGACACCGAATTTTGGAAATATGCTCTGAAAGGAAGGAATCGGTCGATGATGCAAAAATAACGAAATCTCTCCTAAATAAGGCTATTTGCAAGCTGGCCGCAGAAATCAGGAATGCGTGTGCTTGAAGAAAGAGAAAGCAAGAAAGCTAGAAGATTAAAAGAAGAAAATCAACTCACGTATGGGATGTTGAATAAAATATTCTGGAGATTAAGTTGGTTAGAGATAGAGTTGGATTAATTAGAGATAGGGTTTTTTTTATTAGAAAATATTGTGTACATGGCTTGCCTTGTACGTGGTGCGTCAAAGGCCATCCGCCCTATAAATATAAAGGGTCCTGGCCATTGTAATTTTATCATCACACGATCAATAATACAACATATTTACCTTTACCTTTCGGCTTCACGCCATTGCCCTAGGAGTAGGAGTAATGTAGCTTCTCGACGAGTTCCTTCTAGCAAGCTGGGCTGCATCGACCTCGATCTCCGGTGAGCTGCAAGTTCCGTCACCAGATGTTCTAGGCTTTAACCACCGGGCGCATCGCTGTGGTTTCACCTAAAAATATTGGTGGTGATGTTAGTTTAGATCTCATCGGCTTGTGGCTCTAGCTATGGTGGAGCAACAACTCAATAGCATCGTGTTTCCTATCGGCCGTATGGCTGATGGTTATTGTAAATTATATTAAATTGGCCGATCGGCCGACTCCATCGAACTTCGAGAGAATTATCTCCACCTTGTCAGTTGAATGGTCAAACTGACTGGCACGCCCGCGCACACCATGCGCGCCGATTTGGATTCTGCACTGGAGTTAAGCAGATCTCCAAGGTCCTCATGTGCTGATGCAGGGTCCACCACCACCAGGATTTTGCGTCAACACATTTTTGGCACGCTCGGTGGGACACGGTTATGAGGCTCACGTTTTTATTTTTTATAAAGATCATCTTCGGCCACTGTATCGAGTTCATGGGCCAAATAAGTGATCATCGGCTTGTTAGAATTAGTTCAATATAATATTTCAACAAAAGCAGCCGATGTAGTGATTGAAAAAAAAAGAAAGAAAGAAAGAAAAAAAGTGGCATCGGCCGATGGAAAATTGGTATTGACGATTGAAAAAAACATAAGGAAAAAAAAAGGGTGGCATCGGCCGATAAAAAATTGGTTTAGCGGATTAAACATCGGCTAATCGGCCGATTGAAGAGAAGCATCGGTGGATTGGTTAAAAAAAAAGTGCATCGGCCGATTGAAGGGAAGCATCGGCGGATTGGTTAAAAAAAAATAATACAACGGCCGATTATAGAGAAAGGCATCGGCCGATTAGCGTCAGCCAGTTGGAATTGGAAGAAAATAAAAGTGGCATCGGCCGATGGAAAATTGGTATTGCCGATTGAAGGAAAAAAAAAAGAGAGCGTGGCATCGGCCAATGGAAAATTGGTTCAGCCGATTGAAAAAAAAAAATTGAAAGAAAGAAAAAAGTGGGGCATCGGCCATTCGTGCGCATCCTTATTGATAAAAAAATCGACCGATTGAAAATTGGATCGGCCGAACAAAAGTTGTATCGGCTGATTAAAATATATATATATATATATATATATACACATCAGCTGATTGAAATAAGGAAAGCATCGGCTGACTGGTTCAAAAGATGCATCGGCCGATTGAGATAAGGGAAGCATCGGCTAATTAAATACATCAGTCGATTGGGATCTATAAAAAAAGGGTATCGGCTAATTGAAAAAAGTGCATCTGTCGATTTAGATAAAAAAGGGAGTTGAATCGGCTGCTCAAGCATCGGCTGCCTATTTAATATTCTCCCACAGCTGATGGGAGAGATGGAAGATTTTTCAGCCGATGCAATATTTTTCAGCCCATGGAATTGCTAACGTTGGCTGGCCATATAAATAGCTAATGTAGTTTTTTTGTTATCGGCCAGTTCAAAGGAAAGCATGCATCAGCTGGCCGATGGAAAGAGCCGATGAAAAAAAAAATTTCCAAAGAAAACAAGTATCGGCAGGTATAATGGCCGATGGGATATTGAAGAGAAGTAAATAAAAGAGGAAAAGGAGAGCAGCCGATAGGAGTTCAGCCGATGGGCAAAGGAATAAATAAAAGAAGAAAAAAAATAAGGGGAAGCAGCTAGCCGATGGAGACTCCAACCAACCGGCAACAAAAAAAAAACAGTCAGCGGATGGAAGGAATTCAGCCGATTGCTACTTGCCATATTTTCAGCCGATGGTGCTACTTTTTTCAGCCGATAATACTACTTGCCATATTTCAGCCGATTAAGCTAAATTCCAGCTACTGATATGAAAGCTCTTCCGACCGATTGGTTCAAGCAAAATTGCATCGGCTGATTGGTTCAAGCAAAATAGTATCGGCTGCTTATAGAATATATTGGATATTAATTTCGAAGCACGAAATATTCATACTTCGAAATTAGGGGGGCCTATGTGTTGACAACAAAAGCTTGCTGGTTACTGCACCAAGTTTTGGTGTCAACATACTTGATCTTTTGTTTCTACTGCCGGCGAATTTATCAGCTCAGAGTGGGATCAAGGCATCAAGCCGATTGGGTTCTTTATATTTCAAGAGGAGTCGATGTGGCTTTGAATATTGCAATCAGACGTCACTAGCTCTAAAGGCAAGCATCGGACTTCTATAATTAGTTTCGGAACATGGAGTCTTCATACTCCGAAACTGGGGGGCTGTGCTGACACCGAATTATCAGACTTCTATAGTTAGTTTCGGAACATGAAGCCTTCATACTCCGAAACTGGGGGGCCTGTGTTGACACCGAATTTTGGAAATATGCTCTGAAAGGAAGGAATCGGTCGATGATGCAAAAATAACGAAATCTCTCCTAAATAAGGCTATTTGCAAGCTGGCCGCAGAAATCAGGAATGCGTGTGCTTGAAGAAAGAGAAAGCAAGAAAGCTAGAAGATTAAAAGAAGAAAATCAACTCACGTATGGGATGTTGAATAAAATATTCTGGAGATTAAGTTGGTTAGAGATAGAGTTGGATTAATTAGAGATAGGGTTTTTTTTATTAGAAAATATTGTGTACATGGCTTGCCTTGTACGTGGTGCGTCAAAGGCCATCCGCCCTATAAATATAAAGGGTCCTGGCCATTGTAATTTTATCATCACACGATCAATAATACAACATATTTACCTTTACCTTTCGGCTTCACGCCATTGCCCTAGGAGTAGGAGTAATGTAGCTTCTCGACGAGTTCCTTCTAGCAAGCTGGGCTGCATCGACCTCGATCTCCGGTGAGCTGCAAGTTCCGTCACCAGATGTTCTAGGCTTTAACCACCGGGCGCATCGCTGTGGTTTCGTCTAGTTTCATCTACACGTTATCGAGTATCTTGGATACTTGACTTACGGCGCATCGCTTCTGTCTTGATCTACGGTATTCACCAGTTATCCTGCCTTGATTAAGCTTGCATCGGCTGATATTTATCTGTTCTATCGTCTTGCCGTTTACGGCATATTAATTGTTATTAATTCTGTCAGAATAGACGATAGATCTATTTTTAATAGCCTGTTGCATCTTAATCTTGGTTACCCCTTCGAGTGCTGTTGGGAATAAGTTCCATTGTGATTGGATTCATCAGCTGGCGGGGTTCAGATTAACGTCCTGCTAAATATTTCTAGACTGCAACTACCGGGCGCATCGCTGTGGTTTCACCTAAAAATATTGGTGGTGATGTTAGTTTAGATCTCATCGGCTTGTGGCTCTAGCTATGGTGGAGCAACAACTCAATAGCATCGTGTTTCCTATCGGCCGTATGGCTGATGGTTATTGTAAATTATATTAAATTGGCCGATCGGCCGACTCCATCGAACTTCGAGAGAATTATCTCCACCTTGTCAGTTGAATGGTCAAACTGACTGGCACGCCCGCGCACACCATGCGCGCCGATTTGGATTCTGCACTGGAGTTAAGCAGATCTCCCAGGTCCTCATGTGCTGATGCAGGGTCCACCACCACCAGGATTTTGCGTCAACACTACCAAAAGAAGTAGGCACATGGTTTCAACAAGCCTTGACATGACTTGTGATTCATAGGTGGCTGTTTGCAATGATATCTTGTTGAGAATGTATCTTCCTTGTATGAGCTCTGATGACCTAGTTTAATTCTTGCTTGAGTGATTCATGACAAGGTGCTTGCTCATGTGGTGATACTTTTATAAACTGCAAAATTTGTCAACTTGCTTCGTCTTTTTCTTCTATCATAATATCCTCTTGATGGCGATGCAATTGCTCTTTATGATCTACCTGCTTGTACAGTATCTGACCTGTAGCCTTTGCAAGTGCTTTGTGATATATTTGAGAAGCTTGGTAGGTTGTACATCCATGGCATGCATTTTGTGCTCCCATGCGTATCTTATGTTTGCATTTAAGGGGGAGTCTTGCATTTAATGGGGAGTTTTGCATTTGAGGGGGAGCATGCATTCTTCTGCTCTTGTGCATGCATTCTTCTGCTCTTGTACATGCATTTCATTATGGCATGTTTTCAGGGGGAGTGCATGTGTTCATGGGGAGCTTGTGAGTGTTGTGCTCTCTTTTTCTCTTTTGTCGGTCGTGTTGAGTTTTTACCTCGTCTTGCGGAACCGGCATTTGGTTTGAGCTTTCAATCGTCACATGATTGGTGTTGAGCCCTTTCTGCCTCTTATTGAGGGATCATGTGTTCTTTGTCTTGATTGTGTTGAGCCGTTGTCCATGTCTTTGGGGACCGAGACTTTTCTAAGTTAATTTGTCCTTTGTGATGTTTCTCATGCCAAGTGACTTTAATCTTTGCCTTTACATGGCTTTCGATCACTTTGATCAGAGTTTTGCTTAATTGGTTTCATAACTTGGCTGTTATGGCTTTTCTCATCTCAAGTGACTTTGATATTGGCTTTTACTTAACGTTTGATCACTTGGCTAAGATTTTTGACTTTTGCCTCTCAAACCATTTCGTTGTGCTTGAATGCTGACAACACACTCATCAAGGGGGAGATTGAGAAAATCAAGTTGATATGAACCTTGATTTTATAGTGATGAGTGTTTGACAAATGTTGAATGGCTTTGACGACATTTTGGGATTCATGAAGCACTTGTGTCATTCGCTTGACTCTTTTGTTGTCTTATGGGATTCATCAGGGGGAAATTGAGAAATGGCTTTGATGCAACCTAGAATTTTTCATTGGAGCTTGCATGATCCTTTCTCATATCAAGTTGCCTTGTGTTTCCTTTTACTTGGCTTTTGGGCACTTGAATGAGTTATCTTTTGCTTTCAAATCATCTTTTGTCAATGCACTTATCAAGGAGGATATTGAGAGACCAAGTTGAGAAGTGCCTTGATCTATTTGTGATGAGTGATTGACAAGATGATTTGAGGCTTTACTAGTTGAGTTCGTATTTCATATGTGCATGATTATGCTAACGGCTAACCGGATGTGTTGCGTTGTGTGAGTTGTGTTGCGGTGTTTGTATAAAATATATCTTGTGTGTTGTGTCTCTTGGCTTGTGATGTGCAGGTGTAGGATGCGACATGGCAGTCGACGGCATGAGGTGAAGGTCAAGCGCGAAAGGTTCATGCTGATGTACTAGGGCTGTGAACGGTGGACACGAGTAGGCTTGGACTGAGGGACCCGAGAAGTCCGAGCGGAGTCATGGGCGATCCACATGGTGTATGGAAGAGCAATAGTACATGGACGGTGATGGAGACGGCATCGGTGGAGTCAATTAAGACGGAGCCAAGTCGAGTAGGCGGACTGGGAGCCGGGAGCGAAGTACTTGGAGGCGTCAAAGACTTGGCAGAGGCTGTACACGCGTCGACATCGGTGAGTCCACCTTGCGGGGCGTGCAAGAGGGTTTGACCATTTTGATCTCAAAACCGAGAGTGAGTCACGCTAGGACAGTGTGTAGAGGGTTTGACCGGTTTGACCTCAAAATCAGGGGTGAGTCACGCCAGGTGGGTGTGCAGAGGGTTTGCGCCTCAAAACCACCGTGCAGGTAGGTTTGCCGGTTTGGGCCTCAAAACTGGGGGCAAGTTCGGTGCAGCCGAACGGTGTCCAGTTGGATGATGCGTGGCACCATCGTGAAGCTTGCGTTGTGGCGAAGCTAAGCCATGAAGGCGCCAGGTCCGCTCGATGAACGAAGAAAAAGTTGGATGACTTTACCCCTGGGGGTATTTGGTTGTGTGCTTAATATATGGACATTTTGGATATTTTCCAAATGCCTATATATGTATAGGAGGGCTGTTTGGGGCAGCCATCCCTTTGGTTGTTTTGGTGAGGGTTTTCTCATTTGTTTTGTGAGAGCCTTTGGTAGAGGGAAAGAGGGAGAGAGGAGGGATCTTTCTGTTTATCTTTTTGCCATCCTAGCTTGGATTGTGCTTAGGAGTGGCTTGTAACCGGACATGGTGGAGTAATACAAGAATAAATTTTGTGCTGAATTGCTTCTCCTTCTCAAGATCGGAAATTTATCTTTTTCCCTATTTTTGGAGCATTTTTGGGTGAATTTTTGGATCTCACGATTGGCAGTGTTTTGGATTGTTTTTCTTGGGGCAAATCGGTGCTAGGACATGTGCAAGAACATCTAGGATGATCCCCTAGCAAATCCATGCACGAGCACCTCGGATTTTAAGATTTCCCAAAAATCCCCTTCTTGTGCCCTTCTCCAAATTCATGGAATCTTATGACCAATTTGTGAGCTTTTCGACTTGCAACTTTGGGAACACCTTTGGAATGTTGTTGTGACGGTATGGTTCAAATTTTGTGATTTTTGAAGGTCGTTTGGTCGAGTCTTGGATTTTTCTTCTCTCCTCACAACGGCTAAAATCTGGGATTCCGAAATATTCCGGAAGTAATTCCAGAAATTTCCAGACCACCGAAAGTTTTCGAAGGTTTCTTCAGAAATCTCCGAAAATTTGGAATTTTTCGAAGGTTTGGCAGGATTTTTCCGCACAGAGGTGTTGTTTTTCAAAGTTATTCTTTCGATACTCATTTGGACTCTTTCTTGCTTCCGCTATGCTCAAATTGGGTTCCAGCATCATTCCTAGATCCATTAGCTTGTGCATAGATAAGTGGACTTGATTTTGCTAGAAGAGAGGATTGGGGGAGTTTAGCCGAAATTGTTGGAGAAAATTTGAATTGGCTCCCATTCACCTCCCCCTCTGGTCGCCTTTCCGGTCCTTCACAACAACCATTGTGGTTGTTTTACAAAAAACCCTCAAACTTTACTGAAACAAACTTGCGATCCATCTCCATCATCAATTGTTTCAGCCATCCATCATTGACCGTTGACGTCACCTCCTACTCCATCTCGGTTCCTGCATCAACCGCGGACCGCCCTTGCCCTGCTTACGAGTTCGAATCTCTATTTATTATCCTGGTCTGCAAGCTCCCCTTCGCCCGATCCGTTAGCTGGCCACATGACGCTCGTCACCTCCCTTCTCCTGCTCCCCGCGTTGCCTATCTGCGTCTCACCTCCCTGCATGAGGACGTGTGACACAGCGGTAGGAGATCGAATTTGGGAGCTGTAGCTGCACGCTTGTCAATCTGCAGGTGGATTGGGGCTTATCTGATTTTCTTGCTTGATGTAAAATACAACTAATAGGGATAAGAGGGAAGGAAGATTTCTCTTGCCAATTTGCAGGTGGATTGAGAATTATATGATTTCGTTGCTTGATGTGAAATAAAGCTAAGAGGAATCAGAGAGAGAGAAGGAAGATTTGGCTTGCGTGAATTGGTTGCTCGACCCGGATTTGGTGGTGCTCGCGTGTTCCTTCTAGAGGAAGAGGAGCAGGGCGATGTTGGCTTTACTGCCGCCTACCGAATCGAGCATTGTCGGCGCGAATCAAGCTGTAGGCTACAGCAGGCGCGGAATCGAGCACCGCCGCCCAACTGCTGGCATGGACCTGCAGCTCAACCACCACCCCTTAGCAACTCTGCCTCCGTGCCTGATGTGCTCCGCCGGCACTCTGCCATGTGCCATGGGCCAAGACACCGAAGCCCTTGACCTGCACGATGCGCTCCTTCTAGCCCCCACGCGCTGGTCCGCAGCAGCCGCGATGCTTGCTGGCCAGGAGGAAGAACGTGATGGAGGGGAGGCAAGGTGAGGGGCCAACCTGCAGAAGTATACTGGGAGCTCCAGCTTGTTGGCTTCCACCGGCCTTGGCACCTTGCTCGCCAATCACAATGGTACCGGCCATCGAAGTGGCGGTGAGGCATGCGCCTGGACGGACGGTTCATAATTGTAGAAAATGGATGGTGGAAGCCTGGTAGAGATAAGACTCAGCACATTTACATGAAAGCTCCCGTAGTTGTTCTAAAATATGCCACTCACTAATTCTAAAATGAAATTTTGAAGAAACATCTTAAAAAGATCCTAGGTTTCTTAATATTTGAGTAGAGGAATTCGTATTTCATAATCACAACAAACATATATTATATGTCATCTTTTTCGATCACATCAATTAAAATCTAATGGTAAATGAATGCTCCATAGTTTTTTGAGTGTAATAATCATGCGATAATATTATTTGTACAATATATAATTATTTAAGTAGTTCATTTTAAATTTAATAATTTTTTCTTCCGTTGCAATGCAAGGGCATATTTGCTATCATGAAATGAAATGGATGCCAGCATTTGTGATTAATGTAATGTACTTGACTGCTTTTGCACTAGATACCTGTCAGGCCGCCACACATTTGAGATTGGAGACTGGAGTGAATGACTCAGTGAACTATACATGAACATGAAGTGTCAAATGTATAGGAATTAGAAAAGGAGATTTTGCATTGCATGGATGTGTTAAAATTTGGAAAGCCAAACATCTCATTGGGTTTATGTTGCAACAGAAGATTTGGCATTTTAGGTGTTGATTGTAACAACTCTACCTAAATCAAGTGCTTTTAAATATAAACCAGTGGTTAATCACTAAGTAAAGAGGTGAAATGACCATTTTAACCCTAAGAAGCTCTTTTTGGAGTTTAAAATAAAACTTGAGATTTTATATGCAAACTTAAATTTTTTCCCAAATAAGAGTTGTAAGACTTTTAATTTCAAATAACTTTTGTTAAAGGCACATTGACTAATTCGGAGTGGGAGGAAGTCAAAAATAGGAATCAAAACCGGAGTCCTGGAATTCAAGTTTTTCTCCAACTTTGCAACCTGTTATCTCACGACTTCATATCTAAACTCAAGTCTGGCTCTTAATAAAAGTTGTAGTCCCTCGAGTGTGTTCCAACTTTGTTACACTGACCCAGGTCCAAATCGAATCCGAACCTGTTCAAAATCTTGGTCAAAGTTAGATAAAACAGTCAACTCAGCCTTTTCTTGGGAGGCTAGCTTGTATGCCAGATATATGGGATTATGATGACATTGAAGCCACAAAGGCATCATCTTTTTCTAGCAATGATGACTCCTCTAAGAAACCTTCTGCTTCTGTTGGGTTATCTATGCAGAGAATGCATAACTCATCGAGCGGAGTGGTAATTATGGCTTCTAATGGTATTTTTTGTTTTCTCTTTTTTTTGTTGGGAGGTAAATTCATTTCCTAGGTGTCAGATTTATAAGCCCGTCAGTTCACTAGGGGGTTACCCAAGTGATTGACTTGTAGGTGAGGGTAATTGCGAAACCAAGAACTCGAAGGTGATCACGAGAACACAAGGGATACGAGGGTTTTAGACAAGTTAGGACCTTCAGAGAGTAATACCTACGTCCTGTATGTTGGATTGTATTGCTTTGTGATGGTGCGTGGAATAGTTGGGATACCCTCGGGGGGTGGCCTAGGCTGCCTTATATAGGCTAATGACTTAGGGTTATAAGTCAATTTGAATCTAATCTACTTGGTAGTTACATGGAAGGTAATCTGAGTCAGACTATGACACACGTTCCACAATATCCAGGCTGATTTGAATCGTCCTGCCTCCTTGGCGTGTACTCCAAGTAACTTCATGTTCATGGCCAGCATGCCCTGGTCGGGCAGACCCACTTGTCAGGTCCGGCTAGTATCTTGGTCGGTAGGGACCCATGGGGTACCCATATCCCTCAAGCCCCCGAGTGATGCGTAGGCGAACAGGAACTTGAGGTCACCGTAGCGAAGCATGAAATGTGGTTGGCTGAAGCTGCAATGGCATCATGGTGATGTAGGCGTTGCACAGTGCTCAAAAAAAGAAGAAAAATTTGAGCAAACGTAGAGCCATTGCGCAGGGCAAAGTCGAGTGCTGGGTTGATGGATGTTAGGCATCCAGTAGATCGAAGCGAAGGATATGGAGGGCGTCGCAAGACACACTCCATAGGAGTAGCCCCCAAGCATTGGAGCGATTAGGATAATCGGTCCAATGGTCCAAAAAAGAAAAAAGTTGAGCCCAATAGCAAGTCCAAGTGCTTGAACCCAAGGAAGGGTGGAGCCACACAGGCATGCTGACCAAAAATAGGCGCCCAACCCCCGAGGACAAGGACAGGTGGACCCACGGAGGCACGCCGAGTCACCTTCCGCCCTGAGCCACAGCGGTCGGCTGGGTGACAGGAGGCCCGCCGAGTGGTTTGCGACGCTCAACCCCCGAGCTGGGAGCTAGACAAGTCACGGAAGCACGTTGAGTCTCCTCCCGCCCCGAGCCAGAGAGGTCGGCTGGGTGACGGGAGGCAAGCCGAGTCATCTGTGGCACCCAACCCTCGAGCTTGGGAGCCGGACGAGTCGCGGAAGCACATTGAGTCGCCTCCCACCCTGAGCCATAGAGGTCGACCGGGTGACGGGAGGCATGCCGAGTCATCTGCGGCGCCCAGCCCCCGAGCCTGGGAGCTGGACAAGTCACTAAAGCACGTCAAGTCACCTCGCGCCCTGAGCTAGAGAGGTTGGCCGGGACATGAGAGGCATGCCGAGTAGTCTGCGGCGCCTAGCCCTCGAGCTTGGGAGCAGGACGAGTCGCGGAAGCACGTCGAGTCGCCTCCTGCTCTGAGCCAGAGAGGTCAATCGAGCGACGGGAGGCACGCGAGTTGTCTGCGGTGCCTGGCCCCTGAGCCTTGGAGCCAGACAAGTTGCGGAAGCACGTCGAGTCAACTCCTGCCTAGAGCCAGAGAGGTTAGCCGAGCGTCGAGAGGCACGCCGAGTTGTCTGCGGCGCCCAACCCCTGAGCCTAGGAGCCGGACAAGTCATGAAAGCACGTTGATTCACCTCGCGCCCCAAGCCACAGAGGTTGACTGGGCGACAGGAGGCACGCCGAGTTGATTGCGGTGCCTTGCCCCCAAGCCTTGGAGCCGGATGAGTCGCAGAAGCACGTCAAGTCGCCTCCTGCCTCTAGCCAGGGAGGTCGGCTGGGCAACGGGAGGCACGCCGAGTCGTCTGCGACGCCTAGCCCTCGAGCCTGGGAGCGGGATGAGTCGCCTCCTGCCCCGAGTGAGAGAGGTTGGCCGGGCGATAGAAGGCATGCTGAGTCATCTACGGCACCTAGCCGCCGAGCCTAGGAGACGGTCGAGTTGCGGAAGCACGTCGAGTCGCCTCCTGCCTTGAGCCAGAGAGGTCGGCTAGGCGACGGGAGGCACACCGAGTCGTTTGCGGTGTCCAGCACCCAAGCTTGGGAGCCGAACAAGTCGCGGAAGCACGTCGAGTCACCTCTCACCCAGAGCAAGAGAGGTCGGTCGGGCGACGGGAGGCACACTGAGTCGGCTACAACGCCCAACCCCCGAGCCTGGGAGCTGGACGAGTCGCGGAAGCATGTCAAGTAGTTTTTGAGCTGTAGAAGGATAATACAAACATTATGTAGCATAGTGTAGATCATTTAATAATTTAACAACTTGGAAGTTTAATTCACTGTAGGAGTAAATTCTTGCACGTCTTGCTCTTATTTGTCGTGTAATTTCTCGGGTAGTTAGCCTGTTACATTTAAGCACCTAGCCCTGCTGACCACTGCTCATGGAGAGGATGGCTTATCTCAGGCTATAGCGCTGGGGCTGACCCGATGCTCGCATATAAGAGACGCGCATGATGAGTCAAGGTTTCACGGATTAAGGTGTGTGCTACCCAAGTACTTTAGCAACCATTAAGAGGGATGGACAAGCCACCATGGTAGCAGTCCCAACCTCCCACATGCAGCTAGCGGCCGTGGTCAACAGCTCGTGACACGCTGATTGAAGGAAGAAGAGGCCCCAAGCGTACAGATCGGAAGGCGAAGAATACGAGAAAGTCCTTCATGCTCTCAGGGAAGACAACGCTGGGGCGGGATGCCATCGAGCTCGCTAGGAAGGATCTCACAATCACCCCTACCTAGCGCGCCAACTATCGGATTTATAAGCCTGGCAGTCCACCAAGGGGTTACCCAAGTGGTTGATTTGAAGGTGAGGGTGCTGGCGAAACCAAGAACTCGAAGGTGATCGTGAGAACACAAGGGACACGAGGGTTTTAGACAGGTTCGGTGTTGGCCTCTGTGTTTTAGTGAATGCAGCGTATAATGGGCCGTTACTAGTTTTTGGGTCATTAGGAGTTGATTAGGTGCACATAAATGGTAGACCAAAAACTGTGGACTAAGCTTCAGTTGTGCGTTTCTGATTGGTTGCTATACCTACAGGTAGTTAAATAACTTTTATTTAAACAAATGTTTCTGTGTGCAAATTGTTACATGTGTCATTTTGTTAGTATAGATCCCATCATGTGAGCGATACGAGCACGCACACACTAGTTCTTGCTCGCCGGCGAAACATCACATAGCCTAGACCACACCATAATCGCAGTGGGTAATTTGAACCAGGGTAAACTCTATAATCCCAAACATCAGTACATTAAAGCGTAGAGCCTATATATGGACAAAACCCAAAACTAAAAAAGCACTATGTATCAACATGTTGGCTACTACATGTGCGCAGTAAACAACATGTTAGCAGAGCAAAGAACACATCAACACTGCGCCGATGCACACGTATACACCACCGCTGCCACCTGCAACAAATTTTATGTATCTAACATAAACAAAAATAAAGCAATCAAGCACATCCTTATCCTTGAGGCTTCCAACCAGTGGAATGAAGACACTTAGCCCAGCGCCTCGGGATGGAGCAACTCCCCATGGACCATTTTTACCTTTATACTTTGTCACTAAACTTCTACTCTTTTTGCTATATCTATTTCACACTCAGCATTTTTCAAATTTGGAGGACCTATTTTGGCTTTATGTCGCCACCTACAAGTCGTCGTTGTACGCGAGATTCTAAGCAAAGGCAACGTCATCAATGTCTCCTAGAATTAACTCAGTGTATGCAATTGTGTTCGATTCATCAGAATTTCTTATTAGTTTTTATTTTAGTTTAGCATGCGCATTTATGTTTGATCTGTTTATTTTCTCATGTTAATCGCATTATATTCATTCATGGTTGTATGTATGCATGTTTATTTTTTCTATTGCCAAAGCATCTGAATTGGATCCAGTGAATCAAACAACGGGAGAATTGGGTGTCATTCGTAGGCAATATAAGTACATAGAGTACTCTTTTTATTTGTTGTTTTTAATTGTCAAATATATATTCTCAACATTGATTATTGTTCTACTTTGTTTGACTTATGTTTCCTATTTTGTCTCGTGAGTATGCTCGTAAGCGAAGGTTGTTTCGGATGAAGGATCGACGTTTACATAATGTTGGAAGAGTATGTGTTGTAATAGTAGTTGCTGAATTAAATTTTTTTTACTAATTTTTATTTATTCTATAAACTAATATGTTCATGTTGGTTTGCAAATAGTTTTTTTTGCAAAATATACCCTCAGTTTCTTCAGAGTGTTTTGCTCCAAATTATATTGAATTTTTGAAAGGTAATCGAAGTATATATATAGTACTCTTTTGTTTTAATTTGCGTGTTATATTAACTGTACCTTTTTTCGAGTGTTTTGATTATGAATGCGCATTCTGTGCTGCTATGTTTTGGTATGGAGAACATAGTAAGCATGATTCGACACAATATCGTGTGATCTACAATCTATGTTGCAGAGGGGGCAAGGTATTTTTGCCATGTTTTCAAGCAGTGCCAGAGTTTTTGGCTTCTTTGGAACATTTTGATGGAGATTCTCGGTGCAAGAATTTCTTGAATAGATTAGGCAAAACAATTCCTTGCTTGCTTTTACTTCTATGGGTGCTAATATCGACGATGGAATTAATGACGGCACTGGCCCTTATGTGTTCAAAATTAATGGTTTAGTATATCATCATATTGGTTCTTTGATGCCTGCTGAAGATGAGTCTTCTAAGTTTGCTCAATTATACATATATGATATGGAGCATGAAATTAGGAATAGAATTTCAGCTCTTTTGTCTGAGGATAGTGATGATACTAGCTTGGATCCTGATATTGTTAATGGTCTAATATCAATGCTGGATAATTGTAACCCTTTGGTGAAGCAGTTCTGAAAAGCACGTGATCTTTTTGCTTAGCATGGTGGTGAACATATAGGTATAAGAATTGTAGGTGCACATGAAGATGATCCTATTCAGTTTAATGTGCCAACAACGAGTGAAATAGCTAGGTTAGTTGTTCGTGATTTTTCACTTGAGAATTATAGATGAGATATCATAGTGGATAGTATACCATGTAGCTTGCAACACATTTCTTGTCTTCATCCTGCTTATATGGCACTACAATATCCATTGTTGTTTCCTTATGGCAAGTAGGGCTTTCATCTTGGGATTCCATATAGGCGTACAGATTTGTTAGAAGCTGGTTTTCAAAAAAATGTTACCATGCAGGAGTATGCTTGTTATAATTGTCATTATAGGAGAGATTAGCCTAATCCATATTTATGTTGTGGAAAGTTGTCTTTTCAATCAACAGTTGATATTTTTGCCTGCATAGAAGAATGTAGGCTGACTTGGATAGCTGATCACCAAGATGACTTTAGATGTGAAGATTTTCAAGGTACTAATGCTGTGACTAGAGGCTGCGTTGATGGTGCTTCTATAGGGAAACAACGCGTTATTCCGGTTTCTTTTGTTGGTGGTCGAAGGTATTTAACTCAGCAATTTCAAGATTCAGTTGCTATATGTAGGGTATATGATATACCTCATTTTTTACAACATTTACATGCAATCCAAAATGGTCATAAATAAAAGAGACCGTGGAGTTGGATTGTGGGCAACGACCATCGGATAGACCTGACTGTAGGGTGTATCATATGAAGCTAAGCAAATTAATGGATGATATTAAGTTTGGTTCTATTTTTGGACCTACTGTTGCAGGTACGCACGTATAATTTATGCATTATTGGGTTTTGCTGCATTTTACAATGGTATCATAATTTTTTTTACTCAAATTTATCTTGTATGACTATTGTCACGGTCCTTGACGCCAGCCAGCCTCTTACGGTTCTCGAAGAAACGGTTGGCGTAGTCCGGAGGGATTCATTATTCCACTGGCGGACTTGGCCAAGGTTCTCCGTGTTACCAGGTCGGCTGTAGGTAGCCTGGTAGTTCTCGGTGAAAGCTCTAGCGAGCTAATCCCAGCTGTCGATGCTGTTTGGTGGGGGGTTCTCCAACATTAGGAGCGGGGCGGGACCTATCTGATCGTATGTGCCATGGGAAGCTTTTACCGCGGTGTTGTACGTCTTGAGTTAGATGGTGAGGTCAGAGAGACCATCATACTTTTTGTTGATGGCCGGCTTGAATGAGGCCGGCCACTCAACAGCCCTGAGATGAGGAGTGAAAGAGGCGAAGCCGTCAATCGCCATGTCGTCGTCGTCCTCGAGGTTGTACATGACTGGTGCTGCCCTAGGGTGTCCACCATTGTTACGCCTAGGCGGTACGTAGGCCTCATCAGGGGCTTCGTACATGTGGTCGTAGTTGGCGCGGCGATGCATCTCATCTTCTTGTCATCAGCGGTTCTCGCATTCCGGGTCGCGGACGTAGCCCAAAGCACTGTAGTCACAGTCGTACTCAGCACGGTGGTGGAGCTCGGCCTCATCGCGCTCTTGGTGGCTATTGTTGAGGTTAGCGCGGAGGTCGTGACAGTCGCGCAGCTCTTCACAGAGATCACATTGCTGACCTTGTCTGTCATGATCCTCGTCGTCACCTCTCCTGTCGTTGCGGCGGTTGTCGTGGTTGTCGCGTTGACAGTCATTGTTGGCAGGTGGGTCGGTGGGCTGCTCCACCTCTTCTCCACAGATGGGCTCCAGCCGACCTCCCACGTGGTTGTCAAGGTTGCCTCGAAGGTGGCCAGATCTGCTATGCCCAGACCGGCTTCGAGAGTGTCGGGTAGTGGTGGACCGGGAGTATGCAGACCGGCTGTGGGCTCGCTTTCTATCTGGGCATTGGCGACGCGAATACGCGCTCGGATCCGTTGCAGTTGCCCCAAGTATGGAAGGTTTTCCAGGTGGGCAAAAGCAGCCCCCAAGTTAGCCTGGGGTGTGGTGAAGATGTTGTGGCCGGCCTGCTCAAGGTCGGGTTGTAGATTGCGAGCGCGTGCAGGGCGCCTGCGCTTGCCCTAGGTACCGTCCTAGTCGACGTTGTTGCCGTCATTGCGTGGTGGTTGGGGCTGATCATCTGCTGCCTCCACGTTAGCAGCAGGTTGTTGCTGGGTGTTGGCCTGCTCTTGTTGGCACTGTGCTACTTGGTTCCGGTTCCTAGCGTTGCGATCTGCTTCCTGAGAACAGGTTTTGCCATCCCTGGGTGGCTTCATGATCTAGCTTGCAGGAATTGCTCTCCATCGCTTCCATAGGGATTTAGAGTTAGGACGATGCAAGGGACCTATAACTCACCGCAGTCCAGAAATTGGGCGGGTTCGTGTGGACCTTCAGATTGGATCTGAAGGGACTACGCGAGTTTCACAGAAAACACAATAGCTGAGTTCCTTAGACAAATAGGGGCGAGGGAAGGACTCTGCGTCGACCTTGTTGAGCGTAGCGCCACCTCAAAGAGATCTATGCACTCAACAATTATGTTGCTGATGTGATCTAGCCCCCCTCAGGTCAGAGGGTGTGGGTGGACGGGTTGCTGCAACGATGTTCGGAATCCTCTCGAAGAGAGAGAGAGAGAGAGATCGCCGACCTGCTAGGCAAGCGGCGTGATGATCCTCGGGTGGAGGTTTTCCTCCGTCGAAGTAGATCCGACGGATGTTGAGCTGGTGACGGACGCTGAGTCAACGGAAGACGCGGTGGAGTCGGAGTCCACCGGCATGCTCCCAAAGCAGATCTGGATCGGGTTGGCGAGGAAGTTGTTCATGCTCTTGGGGAAGACGACGCCAGAGCGGGATGCCATCAAGCTCTCTAGGGAGGATCTCACAATCACCACTACGTGGCGCGCCAACTGTCGGATTTAGTAGCCCGACAGTCCACCAGGGGGTTACCCAAGTGGTTGATTTGTAGGTGTAGGGGATTGCAAAACCAAGAACACGAAGGTGATCGTGAGAACACAAAGGACACGAGGGTTTTAGATAGGTTCGGGCCTTCGAAGAGTAATACCCTATGTCATGTATGCTGGTGGCTTGTATTGCTTTGCGCTGGTGCGTGGTTTACAGATTGGATTGGATTGGATTGGATGCCCTCGAGTGGCTCCCTTGGCAGCCTTATATAGGCTGATGACCTAGGGTTACAAGTCGGTTTAAACCTAATCTACTTGGTAGTCACATGGAAGGTAATTTGAGTCGGATTACAATATGCATCCTGCAATATCCGGGCTGATTTGAATCGTCCGGCCTCCTTGGCGTGTACTCCAAGTATCTTCATGTCCTTGGCCCGCACGCCCTAGTCAGGTAGGCCCACTTGTTAGGTCCGGCCAGTATCCTGGTCGGTGGGGACCCATGGGGTACCCATATCCCTCAGCATTGAAGCTAACTTAGTGTCTTTGATTGCTACTCCTTTTTTTCTAGAAGACCACATTGACTAAATGGCTTGTAGCAAATCGTAACTATCCTGCTACTCGTGAATTATCATATTGTGATTTTCCTAGAAGGTGGACATGGGATAGCTTGCCATGATTTTGGAAACCCAGGGGCAGTGGAACCTATAAGATAGAACGCATGTATAATGTTCATCCTTCTGAGGGTGAGAATTACTATCTCAGAATGCTTCTGGTAGTTGCCAAAGGAGCTCAATGTGATGAGGATGTACATACGGTTAATGGAATTTTCTATGACACGTTTAAAGAGGCTTCCTCAGCATGAGGTTTATTGGGTGATGATCGCGAATGGTTTGCTGCTTTCGCTGAAGCAGATTGCCATGGGATCTCAGTTAAGATGTTTATTCAGGTTAATGGTGATGTATTGTGGTGTCTCTGATGAAGCCTCTTTATTCGATAAATGTTGGGAATCCATGACTCATGTTATAGAGTATGTTCTTCAAAAGCATATGGGTAGTTCTTCTTATTCTATACCTGATTCACAGCTGAGAGGTATGGTAATTGATGAGCTATCTGAGTTATTTTCTAAAAATGGGGTTTAAATTACAAAGTACAATTTGCCATCTTCAGCACCAAGTTCAGGTTTTGGAAATCGTCTTATTGATGATGAAGAGGCATATGACATTGCTACACTAGTAGATCAGGCTCCTCTATTGTTTAGTAGACTGAATGATTGTCAACAGACTGCTAATGATTCCATTGTCAGAAGTGTCATGAGTAATGAACCTGCATTTTACTTCGTGTCAGGTTTTGGAGGTACTGGCAAACATTTCTTCGGAACAGTATAATTACGTATGTTAGATCTCTTGGAAAAATCATCCTTGTTGTTGCTCATCAGGCATTGCATCATTGTTACTACTAGGTGGTAGAACTGCACAATCGATTCTAATAGACATTGATGAGACTATAATTTGTGATATTAAGAGATGTACCATGCTAGCTGATATCGTGAAAAAAACATCTCTAATAATATGGGACAAAGCACCGATGGCACATAGACGGTGTTTTGAAGCTTTAGATCGCTCGTTACGTGACATTATGTCAGAGAACGATGCAGATATGAGGTTATTTCCTTTCAGTGGTATGGTTGTGGTTCTCGGTGGTGATTTAAGATAGCTTCTGCTTGTTATTGAAGGTGGTGTGCGCTCAAAGACAGTGGATGTTGCGATTACTAATTCTCCATTATGGATATTTGCTATTATTTTGGAGCTAACAATGAATATGAGATTAGTTGCAGATGGTTTAGATTGCGTTGCTGTGACGACTGGCCCCAAATCTTCCAAGTTAATCTTCATCCGAGCCCCTGATCACCTGTCTAGTTTTCCAAGCCTGAGTGTTCAACCTCCCGACCGGTCCCGACCCCTGAGACCCGACCCCTCCCCGCTTCGCTCCGGTTCCGACCCCGCCAAACCCAGCTCACCGTCGGATCCTTCTAAGTCCTTCCCAAAACGCCCGTTCTATCTGACCGGTGGACCCGCGAGATCTTTTTCCCCCAGATCTTCCGCGACAGGCGCACTCGAGTTGCATGCCCGCTTCAGAGTCTCCCCGCCGCGTGGCTCAACTTCTCCGACACCCGCCGCTCAGCCTCGTCTCTGGCCCGTGACCGAATGGATTCTCGCGCCCCCTTCCCCAATGGCAGCGGAAGCCCCTCTGCAACCTTTCTGCAACGCCTCGCCTCCCGCGCCCATCATCACATCGCCAGATCCCGGCCGCAGAGCCCGATGTCGCCCGTCTTTTCTGTCACTTCGAACACAGTCGCACCGCCTGGTCTTCGCTACCCGACGATTCCTCCTTCGCCAACCCTGACCACGGCAGCGACAGCTCCTTTCCCCGCCTTGTCAGAAGCCGCCCGACAATCTGTTGCTCCGCGCTCGCCCGCGCGCCTGCGGCTGCCTATCTTCTCACCTGTGTGCCCTTGATTCTAGCGCCGTTAACCCGGTCACTTCCATCAAATCTACCCCACGACGACGTCCGCCTCCGCCAAATCTCAACCACCGGCATACCCGCTCCTGCGCCGCCCTAACGCCAGAGCCCAATGACCGCTGGCGTCATCCCCGAAGTCCTGCACCACCGCCCTCGTCGCTCAATCGCCGCCCAGGAAGAGCACTCCATTGTTCTTCCCCGGCCTTCGCGCCGCTCCCCTTCTCACTCCCGCGCCGCTTCCCTTCTCCCTTCCCAGCCGCTATAAAAGGGAATGCGCGAGCCCCGCCGGAGTTCCCTCCGCCATTGCTGCCTTCCGCCTTTTCTCTCGCTCCTTGCTCAAGCTCCTAGCGCCACACACTAAGTTCCTGAGGAACTCTCCTCTCCGCTCCACTCCGTTTTCCCCAAGCCATCCAGCCGCTTGCTCCTCCGTGCTGCGTAAGAGCTCACTTGTGATCCACAAGGAGCACCGCCGCCGCCGGAGCACTGCCGGACCTAGCCGTTGTTCAAAACCTTAGCCCCTCCGCCCAAGTTTGTTTCTCCCCGACCCCAAGCTTTCCTTGTAGGAAGAAGGTAAGCTGTCGACCCCAGTCCGCTTCGCCCGACCCCTCTTATCCGCCCGACCCCGGTTCCGTCTCGCCCGACCCTATCTGTTTCGCCGACCCTTATCCGCCTCGCCCGAGGGCTCGGCTGTGATCTTTCTTCAACCCGAGGGTGTATGTGTAAAACTTGGGAACCCTTCAGCGGTTGAGCCTGAGGATCCCTAGCATACCAAATCCTCTAGTTTAAGGATCAGATCATAAGTTCCTATTCCGACCCTTACCCCTTGATCTCCACCAGCTCCCTTGAACCTTCCCACCCTCCTGCTCTGTGTCACAAGTTTCTGGGCTCAGACTTGCAAGTGTTGCTGTTGAAATAACCATCTATACTAACTAGTGCATGGCATTCGTGTAGAGCTGCGCCTCGCCGACAGCTTCTACGAGCTGCACTCGGCACCAGAAGACGACGGTGTAGCTGAGCTCCTACTCTCTGAAGCTGAAGCTGCCCCCGAAGTCGAGCAGTTCTCTTCCTCCTTGCTCGAAGGCAAGCCCCGGTTGCATGAAAACCCTGTGTTGTTTTGCCAGACTTGCGCATGCCTTCTATAACATGCTTGTGCATTTACGTATAGGAGTTGTTTGGAACCCTAGATGCATATCTTAGCTCCCATGATCTGAACACTAGCTGTTGGACCGAGTAGCTGCCTTGCTTAACTAGGAAACAGTAAAAGCCGAGTGATTCCCTGTCACTCGCGAATTGTAGGAGTTGGATGTCTACCTTTCTGTTACAACTGTAAGGACGATGGGCGGGGCAGGGTTTTGGGTAACTCTTTGGTGGTCGGATGATCACCCCGTCTGTCTATGAAAACTTGCTAAGGCCCGACAGTGGTGGTGTTCGTGATCAAGTGTTTGAAAGTACTAACCTCATACTTAGTATGGGATGAGGAAGCCGAGTACCGGATTGAACCTAGACGTGAGCGGTCGCCCCATTGTTCTTGGAACGGAGTTTCCCCTGCTGGTTGTCACACGTGGTGGCAAGCGTGCTCACAGAACGATAGAGGCCGGGTCTGTGGAACCTTGCACCAAAGGAAATGGGCCCGACACGGGTTAGGGGATTGATGGGGAAGGCCGACAAAGGAAGAGACCTCCGTGGTGCGCGGATGTCGTGAGGTTAGGTTCACCATGCATGGTTAAATAACTCGAATTGATTCGTCTACCTCTCACAGTTGAGACTGCTTGATCGCTATGTCACCCTGAGTAAATGAGGAATCTGATGATAACATGGTTTCGTTGATATCTACATACCTTGTTTTGGTTCTATGATTGCTTAGGATAGGTTGCAAAACCTAGACCGGTTAATGAACTTAGAACCGGAGCTAAAACTTGAAAATAGGGTTTTACTTAGTGCTTCTTGGCAAACAAACCCATCAACCAAAGAGCCTTGCATGTCTAGAAGTGTGGAGTAGCTTTACTCCTGTCGGTTAAGTCTTGTTGAGCTTAGTAGCTCATCCTTGTTGTGGCTCCTGTTTTTCAGGTGAAGTTGCTGCTCCCGACCCTTCTCCTGCTGGCACTTGGCTGCCCCAGCTCCCTCCGGGTTGGACGGTCGAGTGGGATCCCTCCTCGGACGGCGAGGAGAGGGATCAGTGATGTCCCGGCTGGCCTCACCAGGGATGTCTGACCCCGACGTTGCTTCCGCTAGTGATTTTACTTTCCTTTGTCTTCTGAAAACCTTGTAAAACTGTGATGTTATTTTATAATCAAGCTAAGTGGTTAAGTTGTTAACTCGGTGGACTTGTTGTACTCTCTGGAACCGCTCACCTTCGTGTGAGTCTGCTAAAACGGTCCTGTTCAAGTGGTTAAATCGGAGGAAATCCGACGGCACTTCGTGTTTACTCGGCTTAGGCATGAGCGTCGCGTATCAGGCGGCTAAATCATGTTTAACCAAGTAGATCCAAAGTGGATCCGCCACAGTTGGTACCAGAGCAGTTTTAGTAGTACAGAGAACACAACAAGCCCTAACACTTCTTTGAAAAGATAAAAGTTGCAAGAAACTTTTTGAAAAATCTCGTACGATCGTTAAGGATGACTTTAGTGCGAGAGGCCCTAGGGGATTTTGGGGTTGTTTTAGGTGGCTAATATTTTATTTGGTTATCTTGCTAACCCTTCCAGCACTTTGCCACGTTTATCATACGTGTGCCGAGTTCCGCATCACGAGTATGCAGGGTTGATAGGGAGTTCTATTCAAAGGACCCTATCATCGTGGTTGTTTTCGCCCACGTCTATCATATGTGCGCAGGTTCCTTATGTTAATCCATACGAAGGTTGGTACGGTTCGATTCCAACGAACCTATCGACACGATTGATTCGCCACGTCTATCACACGTGTGCTGATTCCGCATCACGAGTATGCGAAGGGTTATATGGTTCCATTCAAAGGGAACCTATTTCCACGGTTGAGTGCTGTCCATGCAGCCTTAAACGCATGGGTGCCGTTCCTATAGTGAGCGGTAATGTTTGGGAACGCTTTCGTGGGTGCTGGCACGAAAGGTTCGTGTGTTGGTGTTTTCTGCAGGTACACTAACCGCGTTCGCTTAGAAGACGTTACTAGAACCGACTAGCTATTATAGGGAGAGATGTACTTGTTGCCTTGCCACCGGCACTGACCGCGTAAGACCCAAGTTTCGGGCAGTTGTTTTGGTTAAGAGTAAGGTAGGCCGTGCATGCGTCATAAGCCAAAAATCTGTAAAGTCGCTCTCCTCAAAAGCAACCTTGCTCCGAAGAGCTCTTTTTCGGTTCTAAGGATTTCTAGTTTCTGCCAGTTGCTCTCGGTTAAAGCCGAATGCTTCTCTATCCGACCCCCGACCCTTGGAGTCTATCTCACGTGGTTTTGGTTTCTTGGTTCCAGATGGCCGTCCCCGGACACGTTTTGTTTGGAGCGAATGGTACCTTCCAGTCAACCTATCTACATTTCGAGGGCTTCCCCGCGATTTTGTGGGACACGTTGAAATGGTTCGGGTACCAGTCCCCACCATTGTACGCCGGACGACTGTATCTGGAGCAGGGCATCCAGACGTGCAATGTACAGGTGGTGGTACCTCCTCCCCCTATGCGGCCCGACTGGCCCTCCTTCGGTATATCAGCCTACGGTCTTGCTCCGGAGGACACTTGGGAGTCCGCCGCTCTCCAGCTTCTTACCCAGTTTTGGCAGCTGCATCCCCTGGAGGTCACCCTGGACCCCATCGGCCTGTTCCCCGCAAGGAACCGGTTGGATCCGGCGTGGCTCGACCGCGTCAGAAATATTGAGGTGCTAGCCACCACGTACTCCATGGTCACCATCTCCTCCAACGTCAGATGCATGACAGCCCTCTATCGGCTGATCGAGCTACAAGGGAGAGCCATGACCATCCTTGCCCGGACCGCAGTTGATGCTCAAGGATACCTCCAGTCAGCCAGGAGAGACATGGTAGGCCAAACCTACCAGCTTATCCAACGAGGCATTCAGATACACGACATGCAAGACCGGATCTCCGAGCTCGAGGGAGAAATAGCCGACCTAGTGGACGGCATGATCGAGCTGTCGGAGGAGAAGATCGAAATAGAGATGGAGCTAGCGGTTGCCAATGCTCACTTGGAGGAGCATCAAGCTGAGCTCGACGATATGCATGCCCTCCATATGCAGCTCGAAGCTCAAGAGGACCCCGAGGAGGATGAGGGAGCGTCCAGTATGGACATCGAAGAAGACGGCGCCCCTTCTCCTACTCATAGTGTCCATTTGTAGATTAAGAGTTATCAGGGACTCATTCTTTTGTTGTGCTCCTCGGCAGCCTAAATTATGGAAAGGATTGTAATAGGTTAGCCTTGAGTCGAGTACTCCCTGTGTTGGAACACCGCTGTGTATAAAGTCAATTCCTGAGTCTGGCCTCTAACTCTTGTGAAGTGTTGGAATGTTAGCCTAAGTGAGTTGAGCCACGACCACGCCCGCTGTTTTCTGTGGGTCTGTTCAAGTTGGCCGACCCCGGTTCGCGAGACCAGATGCGCCGACCCCTTTTTAATGTGGATCGTTGCCGACTTTTTTTTTCTCGAGAGGATCGCCTAGCCTGACCCCGTGGCTTAAGTTGGATTATAGGAGTCTGGGTAGGGTATGATTCGCCCGGAGTTGAGTACAAGGCTAAGATAAACGCTATCTAACATGATGATGAGAAGAGTATATCTCCCTTATGAGGACGTGTGTTGCATTATCGGCAAGAGTTGTATTGGAGAATTTAACTTATGCGTTCCATCTGTTGGAGTACTTCTAAGTTTTTGGGATTTAATGGAACGCTTACTCTTGCAGATGGCGCATCGCACCAGATCTGGTTCTGTGCCCGGCAGCAGCGAGCAGCGACAGGATCTTCCCCCACCCCCGCCCTCGTCTCCACTAGAGGCAATCCTAGCAACTCAAACCGAGCTGCTAAGGCATCTTGTACAAGGACAACAGCAGCAGCCCCATGGTGGAAGGGCTCAGCAGCAGCCGCGTGTTGCTCGCTATGAGGACTTTTTAGGGACACAGCCCCCTTTGTTTCAGAAGACACAAGAACCGCTCGACGCTGACGCCTGGGTTCGTACGATCGAATCCAAGTTCGAGCTTCTCACCGCCCCGTGCCCCGACCATAACAAGGCTCGGTTCGCAGCTCAACAGCTGCGTGGCTCCGCACGGCTCTGGTGGGACCACTACCATGCCATGTTGCTGACTGGCCATGTGGTCAGCTGGAACGAGTTCAAGACCGCGTTTAAAGCGCATCACATCCCGGAAGGTCTCTTGGAGCGCAAGCTCAACGAGTTCCTGGCTCTTACCCAGGGAACCCGAGATGTGCTGCACTACGCCCAAGCTTTCAACGACTTGTGCCGTTATGCCGGATATCATGCGGACACAGATGAGAAGAAGCGGGACAGATTCCGCCAAGGACTGAGCTTGGAGCTCAGAGAAAGGTTGAACCCCATCAAGGTGGACACCTACAACGAGTTGGTCAATCTAGCCATCTCTCAAGAGGATTGCATGCAGGCTCTCAAAGCCGACCAGAAGAGGAAGGCCTCCGTGGCATCTCCGAGCCAGCCAACTCGAAGGTTCCGAATGGTTCCTCCACAAGCGCCCAGCCGACCCCAGCAGTCGGGAAGGTGGATTGCCCGACCCCCGCCAGCAGCAGCGCCCCGTTTCCCTAGCTTCCAACCACAAGCACCCCGGCCGACCCCACCAGCACCACCCCGCCCTACAGCTAGTAGCCGCTGTTTCACCTACGGCAATGAAGGGCATTTTGCTAAGGACTGCCCCAGGAACAAGAATCAGCAGCAAGGCTAGAACCCCATGGCAAACAGAGGAAGAAGGCCCAAGGTACAAGTCTGACAGGGCCGACTCAACTACACCAACTTGACCGAGCTCCCCGAAGGTGCGCCAGTAATGACGGGTACTTTCCTTGTCTTAAATCAAGCTGTTGTTGTGTTGTTTGATTCGGGAGCCTCTCATAGCTTTATCGGGAGTAAGGCTAGAGAAAGATGTGAGCTGGATGTCGGTCACACTAAGGAATCCTATGTGATCGCCACTCCGGGAGGGAAGATAGCTTCGGATCAGATCGTCACTCTTGTACCTCTCCAGCTAGGCCCAACCCTTTTCAAGGAAAACCTTATCATCCTTGACCTAGAAGGCATAGATGTCATCCTCGGTATGGATAGGATGGCCAGACATCAAGTGGTTCTAGATACAGCCGCCCGATCTCTCCACATCAACTCACCCTTCCATGGCAGTTCTACCCTATCCTTGAAACATCCTAAGTCTGCACTCCCTTGTGCGTACCCTCTATCGGGAGCCCGACTAGAAAATCTCCCTGTTGTCTGTGAGTATCCTGACGTGTTCCCCGAAGACTTGCCTGGTATGCCACCTGATAGAGAGGTAGAGTTTTCCATAGAGTTGATCCCCGGCACCGCACCAATATCCAAGAGACCCTATCGGATGCCACCTGCTGAGTTGGCCGAGTTGAAGACCCAGTTGCATGATCTGTTGGAAAAAGGCTTCATTTGACCCAGCACATCACCTTGGGGTTGCCCCGCCCTATTTGTGAAGAAGAAGGATGGCAGTCTACGCATGTGTGTGGACTACCGACCCCTCAATGCTGTGACCGTCAAGAACAAGTACCCACTGCCATGCATTGATGTCTTGTTTGATCAGTTGGCTGGAGCAAAGGTGTTCTCCAAGATCGATCTTCGCTCGGGTTATCACCAAATCAAGATCCGACCTTACGACATACCCAAGACAGCCTTCTCTACTAGATATGGACTATACGAGTACCTGGTCATGTCCTTTGGACTCACCAATGCACCCGCCTATTTCATGTACCTCATGAACTCGGTGTTCATGCCCGAGCTGGACAAGTTTGTAGTGGTGTTCAGTGATGATATACTAGTGTACTCAAAGAGCGAAGAAGAACATGCCGATCATCTTCATGTAGTTCTCCAACGGCTGAGAGATCACCAACTCTATGCCAAGTTCTCCAAGTGTGAGTTTTGGTTAGATAGTGTCAAGTTTTTAGGACACACTATCTCCAAGGATGGTATAGCCGTCGACCCCAGTAAGGTACAGGAAGTTATGGAATGGAAGCCTCCTGCCTCAGTGCACCAGATCAGAAGTTTCCTTGGACTGGCAGGCTACTATCGGCGCTTTATACCGGATTTCTCTAAGATAGCTAAGCCGATGACAGAGTTGTTGAAGAAAGAGGTCAGGTTCGCGTGGAGCGACAAGCGCGAAGAAGCCTTCAAGACCCTGAAGCACCTGCGGACCACAGCCCCAGTTTTGGCTCAGCCCGAACCTTCTAGGCCGTTTGATGTGTACTGTGATGCCTCTGGCACTGGACTTGGGTGTGTTCTTATGCAAGACAACCGAGTCATTGCCTATGCCTCACGAGCATTACGACCCCATGAGCTGAACTACCCGACCCATGACCTTGAGCTAGCAGCAGTGATTCATGCCTTAAACATATGGAGACACTATCTGATGGGCACCCACTGCAACATCTATACCGACCACAAGAGCCTCAAGTACATCTTCACTCAAGCCGACCTCAACATGCGCCAAAGAAGATGGTTGGAGTTGATAAAAGACTATGACTTGGAAGTTCACTATCATCCCGGCAAAGCCAATGTGGTGGCCAATGCTCTTAGTCGCAAGAACTGTTGCAACTGCTTGTTGGCAACAACTTTCGCCGAGACACTGTGTCATGAAATGGGAAAACTCAGTTTGGAAATTATTTCCCATGGAACCCTCGGCCACATCACCCTTGACTCAGTTTTGGAAGACCAAATACGGACAGCAGAAGTAGAGGATGAGGAAATAAAGCGGATCATCAGGAAGATCTCGTTAAAGGATGAAGGATATAAGCAATTTCGGCAGGACGAAACTGGAGGCGTATATTATGGACACCGACTGGTTGTACCAGCCAACCCCAAACTGAGGAAGCAGATCCTAGACGAAGCTCATCTCTCCAAGTTCTCAATCCATCCTGGCAGCAATAAGATGTACCATGATCTCTGTCAAACCTTTTGGTGGAGTGGAATGAAGTCGGAAATTGCCCGTTATGTTGCAGAATGTGATACCTGTCAACGTGTCAAGGCCAGCCATCTAAAGGTAGCAGGTACCCTGCAGCCCCTACCTATTCCCTCTTGGAAATGGGAAGACATCAGCATGGATTTCATAGTTGGACTGCCCCTTACATCGCAGCGATATGACTCCATCTGGGTTATAGTGGACCGCCTGACCAAGACCGCCCACTTCCTTCCTATCCGCACCACCCACACAGTCAAGCAGTATGCGGAGTTATACCTCGACCGCATAGTTTCCCTACACGGTGTACCCAAGACTATCATCTCGGATCGAGGAGTTCAGTTTGTGGCACGCTTTTCGGAACAGCTACAAGCATCCATGGGCACCAAGCTCATCCGTAGCTCAACATATCATCCTCAAACTGATGGTCAAACCGAAAGAGTCAATCAAATCCTTGAAGACATGTTGAGAGCTTGTGTCATCCACTATGACAAGAATTGCGACAAGTGCCTGCCCTTGGCGGAGTTCTCCTACAACAACAGCTACCAGGCCAGTTTGAAAATGGCACCGTTTGAAGCCTTGTATGGCCGGAGATGTCGGACACCCTTGAACTGGTCCCAAGCAGGAGAGAGACAGGTCTATGGCCCTGACTTAGTGGCAGAAGCCGAAGAGCAAGTAAGGGTAATTCAAGCCAATCTCAAGGCTGCCCAATCTTGACAAAAGAGTTATTCCGACAGGCGAAGAAGGCCCCTACAGTTTGACCTTGGTGATCATGTGTATCTTCGAGTCTCCCCGACCAAAGGAGTGCAACGGTTTGGAGAGAAAGGCAAGTTGGCTCCCCGCTACATTGGCCCTTATGAGATTGTGGAGATCTGTGGACCTGTTGCTTACCGGATCCAACTCCCAGAACAGCTATCGGCCATACACGATGTTTTCCATGTGTCTCAACTGAAGAAATGTGTCCAAGTTCCAACCGAGATCTTAGAGCCAGAGCAGCTTCAGGTGGAGCCCGACCTAACCTACGTCGAGTACCCAGACCGAATTCTTGACCAGAAAGAAAGGCATACCTGGCGCCAAATGGTCAAAATGTACAAGATCCTCTGGAGAAACCACACGGAGGATGAAGCGACATGGGAAACAGACGAGTATCTGAACAAGCACTTCCCAGGTTTTCTATCTCGTCAAGGAGGTAAGAACGGCACACCCCCTTGATACTTGAATCTCGGGACGAGATTCCTTTTAAGAGGGGTAGGCTGTGACGACCGACCCCAAATCTTCCAAGTTAATCTTCATCCGAGCCCCTGATCACCTGTCTAGTTTTCCAAGTCTGAGTGTTCAACCTCCCGACCGGTCCCGACCCCTGAGACCCGACCCCTCCCCGCTTCGCTCCGGTTCCGACCCCGCCAAACCCAGCTCACCGTCAGATCCTTCTAAGTCCTTCCCAAAACACCCGTTCTATCTGACTGGTGGACCCGCGAGATCTTTTTCCCCCAGATCTTCCGCGACAGGCGCACTCGAGTTGCATGCCCGCTTCAAAGTCTCCCCGCCGCATGGCTCAACTTCTCCGACGCCCGCCGCTCAGCCTCGTCTCTGGCCCGCGACCGAATGGATTCTCGCGCCCCCTTCCCCAATGGTAGCGGACCCTATCTGTTCCGCCGACCCTTATCCGCATCGCCCGAGGGCTCGGCTGTGATCTTTTTCTTCAACCCGAGGGTGTATGTGTAAAACTTGGGAACCCTTCAGTGGTTGAGTCTGAGGATCCCTAGCATACCAAATCCTCTAGTTTAAGGATCAGATCATAAGTTCCTTTTCCGACCCTTACCCCTTGATCTCCACCAGCTCCCTTGAACCTTCCCACCCTCCTGCTCTGTGTCGCAAGTTTCTGGGCTCAGACTTGCAAGTGTTGCTGTTGAAATAACCGTCTATACTAACTAGTGCATGGCATTCGTGTAGAGCTGCGCCTCGCCGACGGCTTCTACGAGCTGCACTCGGCACCAGAAGATGACGGTGTAGCTGAGCTCCTACTGTCTGAAGCCGAAGCCGCCCCCGAAGTCGAGCAGTTCTCTTCCTCCTTGCTCAAAGGCAAGCCCCGATTGCATGAAAACTCTTTGGTGGTCGGATGATCGCCCCGTCTGTCTATGAAAACTTGCTAAGGCCTGACAGTGGTGGTGTTCGTGATCAAGTGTTTGAAAGTACTAACCTCATACTTAGTATGGGATGAGGAAGCCGAGTACCGGATTGAACCTAGACGTGAGCGGTCGCCCCATTGTTCTTGGAACGGAGTTTCCCCTGCTGGTTGTCGCACGTGGTGGCAAGCGTGGTCACAGAACGGCAGAGGCCGGGTCTGTGGAACCTTGCACCAAAGGAAATGGGCTCGACACGGGTTAGGGGATTGATGGGTGTTGACGCCAGATTTTGTCATTACTAGAATCGGCACCAAGAGAAGAGGAAATTGGAAAAGTACAGTTGGGAATCGGCCAAATGGCGCTACAGTTCTAGATCGGTTGGTTGGCGCTACAGTCCAAGATCGGCCAACGCTACAGTGCGGGATCGGCCAGTGACTTCTGCCTCGCTTCCGGGTCGGACACGCCAGGTTCTCGATCGGTTACCTTTTGCCGATATGGAATCGGCCGATTAAGGAGGTTGGGATAATTGGGCCATTATGGGCTTGGAAAAGAATAGAAGGATGAAGAGGAGATCGGCCCGTAGATGCGTATAATAACCAACTCAGCACGAATCGTGCTCGTAAATATTCGTTTTCTATTTGGATTAGAGATAGAGTTCTAGTTAGTTAAGGAGTCATCTGTACGGGGCTATAAATAGCTACCTTTGTAAATCTGTAATCATCAGCAAACCAATACAACCAACTACTTTTTCCTCGTACTTACTTTCAAGCAGGCGACTTCGCCAAATACTTTCTCTTTTTCACGAGTTCGTGCGGGTTGGCAGGGCTGCATCAATTTGATCTCCGGCCGATTCTGTAAGTTCCGCTTATCGAGTAATATCTAAGCTTTAACTTCGGGCGCACCGTTGTTGTTTCGTTTAGATTTATTCATTAGTTATCGATATTTACTAGAATCATAGGTTTTACCTGTTTTTCTAGTTTTATCACCAGTTATCCAGCTAGGAATCGGTGGTTTCGGCTTTCTTTACATTCTGCTATTAAATTCATCTATTTCATATATTGCGGATTAGATCTATTCCTAGTGTTGTTACTATAGCATTGTGTCGATTACTCTAGTAGTTTTCTGTCTACAAGGCTACAGTGATCGGCTGCCTTATAGCCGATTTCTTTATTACTGCAAATCGGCTGATTCGCTGATAAGCTTTCTCGAGATCTCAAACTTAGCCGATCGTGATTTCTGGACTTGACACGTATTCTTCCTTGCCAATCAACAGGTCAGATTGGCTGGCACGCCGCGCGAATCGCACCAGGGCAATCACCCGAACAGGAGTTAAGCAGATTCTCCCGGGTCGTGTGTCGGACGCTGGTAATTCGGTTGACCGATTTCTAGCGCCAACACACTTTTGGCACGCCCGGTGGGACCAGTACAACCGCCATCATGTCGAAAGCTGCTGAAGTCTCCGAAGAGAACGTCATCGAAGTGGCGGAAGCAGATCTGAAGGACGACCAGAAGGAAGAACTGGGTAAGTATACGGCGTAGTTCCGGAAAGCTTGCCTACAGTCTTTCAGTCGCTCCAGGAGCGGGGAGACTATCAAGAAGACTCCGTTCCCTGCTCCCCGCCAGATCACGATTTCTGAGGACTCGGCCAAAATGGCCGATATGATTCAACAGTCCATTTATCATGCCTTCGTTGATCAGTCCCCGGTACTTTCAAATATGGTGCACAACGCCGTTGTCAACTCCTTCGCTGGCGGGATACCTCAAGGATACAGGGGACCGGCATATTTTCAGCCGATTCCACCAAACCAGAATTATTCGAATTCGGTTTCACAGCCGATCCAATTTTCTGTCGGGGGTTCAGGTACTTCCTCATCATCAGCTCCTATGGGGTATAACTCCATCCAACTGTCTTCTGCACCATTCCCTCCAGTTAGCCCATCACCTTGGGGGGCACCTTCAGCCACGGCCGGTCAGAATCAATCGACCAGTCAAGGAAGCCCTCCATTCCAGGCATCTTTCCAGGCGGCCACTCGGCCGACCGTACCGCCATACCAGCCTGTCGCTCCGGAGGTCAACAAGACAGCAGAGCTCATGCTATATGATGAAATGAGTGGCTCATTCAAACAGCCGACCTTTAATACGCAGCCGGCTTTCACTCAGATGCCACCTGCTTTCACTCAGCCTCCGTTTATACCGCCTCCGGTTTACCAGCACGTGCCAATACCTCAGCCAACGGTTCACCAGCAACAGCCAGATTGGTCGTCACGTATTGCGGAGGTGATGCAAGAACAATTCGGCTTAAAACCGAAAGTACAAACTTACACCTACAGAACACCATACCCGTCTACATATGACCTATTGCCGTTCCCCCATCGGTATAAAGTTCCTGACTTCACTAAGTTTTCGGGGATGGATGACACTTCGACCGTAGAGCACGTGAACAGATTCATCATCCAATGCGGAGAGGCAGCTACGCAGGATGCCCTACGGGTATGGTTGTTCTCATCATCTTTGTCTGGTTCGGCCTTTCAATGGTTCACGACATTGCCGCCAAACTCGATTATCACATGGGCCGATTTAGAAAGACAGTTCCACAAATACTTCTACGCCGGGGTGCATGAGATGAAATTGTCTGATTTGACCAGCCTCAGGCAAAGAAGTGATGAGCTGATATCCTCGTATGTACAGAGGTTTCGGGAAATCAGGAACAAGTGCTATTCCCTGGCTCTAAACGATGCGCAGTTGGCTGATATAGCTTTTAAAGGCCTTCTGCCCCACATCAAAGAAAAATACGCCTCACAGGAGTTCAAGAGTCTGAGCCAGATTGTCCACCGATTGTCTGGACAGGAGGTACGTTCTTTCGATCCACGGAGGAATTTCCAGAAGAAAGTGGCATTCCTGGAAGAGTTAGAGGACGAGGAAGACGTTGAAGTCGGACTTGCGGAGTGGATCAAGGGAAAGAAGCCGATATCATGCCCATTCGGCAAAAAGGAGCCGGAGATGTTCGGTTTTGACACGACGAAGGCCGATAAAATATTCGACCTTCTCCTCCAGGAAGGACAGATTAAACTCTCGCCGTACCATACAATACCTTCTGCCGAACAACTAAAAAAGATGAAATACTGCAAGTGGCACAATGCCACATCCCATGATACTAATGAGTCTAAAATCTTCAGGCAGCAGATACAGTCGGCCATTGAGCAGGGCAGACTTAAATTTGAAGTGGCGACAAAATCAGCCAAGCCAATGAAGATCGACTAGCACCCCTTCCCCACCAACATGGTTGATACGGGAAAGAATTCACTCCAAACAAAAGTACTGACGTTCGAATCGGCTAAAAAGAGTGGCGCTGTCGACCCCAGAAATCAAGCTACGCCTGAAGATCTCAAGGGGAAGTGGCGGATGGAGGATGACGATGGCGAATCGGAAGAGCCACACATTACTTCCCAGTTCCTGCTCCAGAAGTACCAACGTCAGCATGAACGCTCAAGGTCCCGGGAAGAAGCAATGCGACGGCACGAAGATCACTGGAGGTGCCCGTTCTTCATCCACTATTGGGAAAACAACCTCCGGCTACCTTCGGCCGATAATTGCCCAGAATGCAACGGTCCATATCGTAGCAATCGGCCGTTCAACAGGTCTCGCTCCAGAGACGGAAGGCCAGAACCGATCAGCAGGAATTGGCGCAACCAAGATGACCAGCGCCCTCCCGTGCGTGATCGGCTGGGGGGCAGAAGTGACCGATACGATCAGTCGGAATATAGATGCCATGACAGGCAGGGGGGCAGGACTGATCGACATGACCGGTCAGAAAACAAAGCCAATGTTCACAGCCGGCTCGAAGAGATGGCCGATGCTCGGGTAACAGACGAAAACCCGTTAGGACGAGAACCGGAGTGGGAACGCGCCAAGTCAGGGGGCAAACCAATAAACCCCAGGTGGTGTCCCGATGGATTGACCAAGTCTCAAAAACGAAGAATCCAACGTCTCCGCCAATGGGAATAGCAGGAAGAGGAACAACAGAGCACGACGGACAAGAAGGAAGGAAGGCTTCGGGTATGGCGCCCCAAGAGAAACGATAAAGAGAACGACGAATCGGCGGGTGACGAATCGGCAGCCGATATCGGCATGGTTTTCATACTGCCGATGGAATTCATGGCTCCCGCCGATCAACAGGATATATCGGCGATAGAAGACCAGACGGCACAGTTGGCTTTGGAGCCAATGATGGCCACGTTCGAGAAGCCCGAAGATGAAGAACGACAACACATGAAAGCGCTATTCCTGAAAGGGCATGTCGACGGCCGCCCCCTCACTAGACTAATGGTAGACGGAGGAGCTGCAGTCAACATCATGCCATACGCCATGCTCCGGAAGCTTGGAAAAAGCGATGACGACTTGACCAAGACGGATATGATGCTCAAGGACTTTGAGGGCAACGTGTCAAACGCTCGCGGCGCTCTCTGCGTTGACCTCACCATCGGCAGTAAGACCCTTCCTACCACCTTCTTTATTATTAATGGCAAGGGATCCTACAACATGCTACTCGGCCGGGACTGGATACACGCAAATTGCTGCATCCCGTCAACAATGCATCAATATCTCGTACAATGGGTCGGCGACAACATCGAGGTAGTCAACGCCGATTCCGCATACAGCATCGCGGCAGCCGACACGCAGCAGTGGAGCTGCGAAACCGTCAGATGCATATCCGGCAGAGTATGGGACACCGATTTCCTGAAGGTCACCGATTTTGGCCTGCAGCCGATCCGAGCAGTCGGCTCCGAAGACTCAGAATAGATGGATCAGTTTGCCCAAGAAGATGGGAAGCTAGGGCACGGGTTCACGTCGGCCGATTCATTAGAGATGATAGACTTAGGCGATGGTACCAAACCAAGGCCGACTTATATTAGTGCAAATTTAGACCCAGTATACAAGTGTAAATTGACAAATTTGTTAAGAGAATTTAAGGATTGTTTTGCTTGGGAGTATCATGAGATGCCCGGTTTAGATCGATCTATTGTTGAACATCGGCTACCCATAAAACCGGGGTATCGGCCGTACCAACAACCTGCACGGCGCTGCAATCCTAAGATTCTACCAGACATAAAAGCTGAAATAACTCGGCTGATCGAAGCAAAATTTATTCGGCAATGCCGTTATGCCGAGTGGATCTCCAACATTGTACCAGTATACAAGAAGAATGGAAAGCTACGCGTTTGCATTGATTTTAGGAATCTTAATCAGGCTACACCGATGGATGGTTACCCCATGCCAATAGCCGATGTGCTGATCGACGCTGCCGCGGGGCACAAGATTATTAGCTTCATGGATGGAAACGCTGGGTACAATCAAATACTTATGGCCGAAGAGGACATACCCAAAACGGCCTTCAGATGCCCAGGCCACCTTGGCTTATTCGAGTGGGTGGTGATGACTTTTGGCTTGAAGAATGCTGGCGCTACGTATCAGAGAGCCATGAATTACATATTTCACAAACTCATTGGCATTCTGGTAGAAATCTACATCGATGACATCGTAGTCAAGTCCAAAGGTCACGAAGAGCATCTGGCCGATTTACGAAGGGTGCTAGAGTGCACCAAGAAACACGGGCTTAAGATGAATCCCAATAAATGTGCTTTCGGTGTATCCGCCGGACAGTTCTTAGGATTCATGGTCCACGAACGAGGGATAGAGATCAATCGGAAGACCATAGCGGCCATCAACAAAGTTGTGGCCCCGCAGAACAAAACTGAATTGCAGTCTTTAATCGGCAAGGTGAATTTCATCAGAAGATTCATATCTAATCTATCTGGGCGGATTCAGGCGTTCACACCACTATTGAAGTTAAAGCCTGACCAAGAATTTATATGGGGGGAGGAGCAACGCAAAGCATTGGAAGATATCAAGCAATACTTGGTCTCACCACCGGTATTGGTTCCTCCTCAGACTGGTAAGCCGTTTAAACTATACTTATCAGCCGATGAAAAAGCTATTGGGTCGGCTCTAGTCCAGGAGTTCGAAGGTAAGGAACGAGTAATTTATTATGTCAGTAGAAGACTTCTGGACACTGAAACAAGATATCCTCCGGTGGAGCGGTTGTGCCTATGTCTTTACTTCTCATGCACTAAACTCAGGAACTATTTACTGTCGGCAGAATGCGTGGTCGTATGCAAAGATGACGTAGTAAAATACATGCTATCACTGCCGATCTTGAAAGATCGAATCGGCAAATGGATCTTAGCTTTGTCAGAGTTCGACCTGCGGTATGAATCGGCAAAGGCCGTCAAGGGTCAGGTCATGGCCGATTTTGTCGCCCAACACTGCGGATCGGAGATTACCCTCGTAGAGCCGGCACCTTGGACTTTATATTTTGATGGGTCGTCATGTGGGGTCGGATCAGGAATCGGCATCGTTCTCATATCGCCTCGGGGGGCAAGCTATGATTTTTCTCTGCCGATAGAAGCCTCCGCTACTAACAATCAAGCGGAGTACCGAGCTGTATTGAAGGGCCTACAATTATTAAGAGAAGTCAAGGCCGATTCTGTTGAAGTCTTTGGGGATTCCATGCTTATTGTGGATCAATTAACCGGAAGGTCCGAGTGCAAGGACGACGTATTGAGACTCTATTATGAAGATTGTCTACAGCTCTTAAAAGAATTCAAATCGGCAGTAATCGAGCACATCCCAAGGGACCACAACGAGGATGCCAACAAGCTCGCCCAGCACGCATCTGGATATCGGCCAATTCTAGGCGCTATGGCTCTAGAACTCGCGGCCGATGACTGGCGGAAAGAAATTGTCGACTACCTGAAAGATCCGTCTAAAAAGGTGGAGCGACGAGTACGGTTTCATGCTACTAAGTACGTACTGCTCGAAGACGACCTGTTCTACCGAACGATCGACGGTGTCCTACTTAAATGCCTGGGAACCGAGGAGGCCAAGACTCTAATGGGAGAAATCCATGAAGGGGTATGTGGAGCACACCAATCGGCCCATAAGATGAAATGGATGATCAGGAATAATGGGTACTACTGGCCAACGATCCTCGAAGACTGTTTCAAATATTATAAGGGGTGCCAGGATTGTCAGAAGTTCGGGAATGTCCAACGTGCACCCGCATCGGCCATGAATCCCATTATCAAGCCATGGCCATTCAGGGGTTGGGGAATAGACCTTATCGGCCAAATTTACCCACCATCAAGTAAAGGGCACAAATTTATTCTGGTGGCTACTGATTATTTTACCAAATGGGTAGAGGCAATTCCGTTAAGAGCCGTGACATCGGCTATCATGGCCGACTTCGTAAGGGATCATATCGTCTACCGATTCGGCATCCCTCAGACTATAACAACCGATCAGGGAACAATGTTCACATCGGGGGAATTTGAGGAATTTACAACCGATATGGGAATCAAATTGTTAAATTCTTCTCCGTATTACGCCCAAGCCAATGGTCAGGCAGAATCCTCCAACAAAGGGATAATCAAGTTGATCAAAAGGAAAATCGAGGAACAGCCAAAGAAGTGGCATCTATGTTTGACTGAGGCCCTATGGGCATACAGGATGGCTTGTCATGGGGCTACCAAGTTATCTCCCTATCAGTTGGTGTACGGTCACGATGCGGTACTACCATGGGAATCGAGGGCGGGATCGAGGCGTATTTCGCTCCAGGACCAGTTAACGGCCGATGACTACTCATCACTTATGAAGAGGGAACTTGATGATTTGGCTGGCCAACGATTGAGAGCTCTGATAAGCATTGAAGAAAACAAAAAGAAAGTAGTCAGGTGGTACGATAAGAAGATCAAATTCAAACAATTCTCCCCTGGGGACTTAGTATGGAAGTTAGTATTGCCGATTGGGTCGAAAGATCCTAAATTCGGAAAATGGTCCCCTACATGGGAAGGGCCGTATAAAATTGGCAGATGTGCTTCAGGGAATGCTTACATTTTGGAAACAATAGAGGGAGAAGAATTTACTAGAGCTCTAAACGGAAGGTACTTAAAAAGATACTACCCCAGTATATGGGTCGGAGCATAAAAGATTAACCGTAATGCGATCACACACAGTCGATACAAAACGGTTCAAACGCATAGTCGTCCAAATCGGCCGATGCATTCATTCGGTACGGGCGATAGGTTACACGGCCGACAAAATACAAGTCGCCCTTAGAACAAAAAATACAAATAACTAATTATTCTTCTTCTTGCACTCCCTCTCAGTCCGATCCAACTCGTTCATGAGACGGAGGTATTCTTCTTCTATTTTTTTCATTGAAGCCTCCGCTTCAACTTGACGAGGGAGAGGATGGCTCCGATCCATGGCCGGGCGCGAAGTTCCTGCCGCCGCGTCTTCAAGAACGACTCGCAGAGGAAGCGAATGGCTCCTGTCGGTTGGAGATCGCCGGCTACCATTGCTCTCCACAAAATCCAAGACCACACGAGCCTCCGCGGTGACGTGGTCTCGAAGTTCGTCACGATGAGCCCTGATCAGCTCCTTATCCTCTGACGACAATGGGTCCTCAGAGTGTATGAGCTCAATGGCACGTACGAGCTCAGGGCCAAGACGTTGAGGCTAAAACAAAGGAAGATTAAAAAGGGGCATCCTCTTCCTAAGATCTAAAAGGAGAAAGGGGAGTTGAGGCCGAGGTTTCACCTGGTTGACAGAGGAGGAGGAAGCCGACGAAGACATGACGGAAAGCCGCGCCAACGAGAGGAGTAAGAGAATAAAACCGAAAGCCAAACTGGTCCTTTCGGAAGGAAGTGCCTAGGCCGGTACTTATAAGAAAAAGAGGCATGGAAATTTGGAAAGGATACGTCCCATCGGAAATAAGAAAGGCAATAAATAGGAAGGGCGTCGCGAAGGACGGTCAAAGCAGATAGTAAATGTTCGTACAAAATAGTCAGTGTTTTACAAATTACCCAGAAGGGTATCGATAGCCGCGATTGCCCGACGCCGGATCTGATCGGCAGAGTCCAGGACCCGCTGGTCTTCATCCACCGATCCGGGGACTTCTGATGCACTGCGGTGGAGTTTTAGGGTCTCGTGGGCCAAGTGCTGCCTCTCCCATTTCAAATCAGCAATGACAAAAGGGAGTTCTTGGAGCCTTTTCTCTTCGGCACTGATTGCCTTGGTCACTTGCTCCATCTCCTTGGCGAGCTCCGCCCTCCGACGTTTGAGGCGGTCTATCTCACCGATGATCCTCGGGCGGGAGTCCTCCAGGAAATGGATACGCCGGTGCGCCTCTTGAGCTTGACGCTTGAACGCGTCCTCCTCTTCACGAGTCTTGGCCAGCTTGGCGCGATCGGCCATGTGACGAAGGGCTCTGAAGACCGGGATCCTCATAGACTCGATGAATGCCGCTGGCGCCAAGGCTTCCTCCGCCTCTTCTAGTACTCGTCCGCTGACGTCACCGAAGAGCTGCCGAATCGGTGAAGCATCTTCTACTAATTGGCCGATGTCCCCTTGAAGGAGGGATCGGATACTAGCAAGTTTGGCTCGGACGTCGTCAGGAATGGAACTCAAGGCGACTTGGCGGGAAGTGACTTCTTCATCATCGGAGAGAGCAACCGCAAAAGAGAAGAGGCTGTTGTCGGGGGTGTCTTGTTCCTGGAGATAATAAAGAGGAAGAAATAAACCGGCTGAAAGTGGAAGCAAATCGGCTAAATAAAGCCAGAATATAACTTACCACTTTGAAGCGAATTTCTTCATGTTGCATTTGGGAAGCCGTCATGCCTTGCTCAGGGGCTTGTGCCATGGGTTCGTCAGAAGAGGAAGACTCCACAACGATCGGTGCGGTGCTTGGACCAACTCCCTGAGAGAAGACCGGTGGTTGAGAAGTGCTTGGTGTGCCGATGACCTGTGTCAGAGAATTGAATAAGTACATTATGCAAATACTAGGGAAAATCGGTGAAGTAGTGCTATACCTCAACGGATAGAAGTGGGGGCGCGTCGATGGCCGATTGGGCTGCTGCCGATTGTTGGGTATCCATGGGAGTGCTCTGTGCAGTCTAAGATAAGAAGGGTTAATATCAGAACAACATTCGGGAGGAATGAAGCTTGAGTTTACCTGAATGGCCTCTAACAACAATGATGCGGCGGCTGCCCCAGCTTGTGCGATGACTTGGGTATCGGCATCTTTGATGGCCTGAGAGGGTGGTGCGGCCGGAGTCTCTGCCGATACGAGCATAGGAGGGTCCACCGATTCTATACGAGCTCGGACTCGGCGACTGGTCTTCTTGGTGATCCTCTTCTGAACTTGTTTCGATCGGCCAGCAATCACGTCCACGGACGGAGCATCATAGCCGATGAGAGGATAAGAGGTGTATGGATGATGACTCTCTATTAGCCGACCACTCCGGCTGTGTGTTGGAGGAGTACGATTCTCAGCCTGAAGAAATAATAAAACTATTAGTATTCAATCACGTTAAGAGGAGTAAAAATCGGCTAAGGAAAATACCTCGGCGTTCGGGTCAATGTTGGCTGGATCCAGGAGGTTGCAGTATGCCGATGCCAAATTGCAGAAGAGAAATTGCTTCCAATCGGCCCACCAGAGTTTGAACGGCTGGACAGCAAAGGGAGCTACTATCCAGTTGTTCAGGTCAATGGTGTTGGAGTCCGGAATCCGGTCTCGTACTCGACTGTAATCCAGACCGGATGTGAGCTCATCTCTGAACTTGACTCGGCCAGCAAAATACACTTGAATCGGCAGCTGACCCATGCCGAACTGACGTGCTGCAACGGAAGGGTTGTAGAACTCATACGTGGGGGCATCTTTCCCCGAAAAGAAGTTGGCTGGCAAGATTCCTGGCTTGATTAACTCATCATTGAGCTCTTCGTCAAATCGGCCAGTGATTGAATCGAAGCAGGTGGGGAGTTCAAAGATTGGGTCATCCCGCCGATAAGGAAACCAAACGGTTGCATCTTCATTAAAGCCGTTATAGAAGCATCGGAAGTACTCGGTTACCTTTGCAGCAGAATATGTGCAACCTGGAAAGGCCGATGCTGCTTCACCAAAAGACATGCATCGGTGACGTTCGATGGGATCTTCTGCCGATTCGATGTTGGGGAACATCATGCGGTCCACCCTCTGCTGAGTGATCTCGCTAATATAGAGGTTCAGCCATAGGTTGATGAACCACTAGGGCCCGCCTGGATTTCTGATCGGCCCTCCTTTAGATAATCTGATGCCGATTTGGTGGAGCATGTGGTACGCCGCCCCTAGCAAGTGTTTCCCAAGGGGGACACGGTTTCCTCTGGACAGTGCTTCTGCTAAGGCCTGGGTGTTGGTTGATGGACCGGCGGCTCTTCCACAAAAGAAGTGTTTTTCTAACCACATCATTAAGAAGGCCGTGTGCTCCCTATTCTCAACAGACCCAGCTCTTTTATTACATCTGATGAATCCTTTCCACCCGCTGATTCCTCTTGTGTCCAGCCGATGTGACGTTGCGGTTAAAAGGTGGAAAGGTGTGTCTGGGGAAGAAATGTCAAGGCCGGTCAACAGAACCACATCGGCCAGTGTTGGGGTCATAGGTCCGTGGCCAAATAAGAAAGCATTGAGTGCATCAGACCAAAAGTAAGAAGCCGCTATTACCAACGGCTCATTTCTTTCCATCTGGGATAAAGACAGGTTGATACACTGGCCGATTTTGAGCTCATCCCAAGAGACGCTCTTCGACGTGGCCACCCGTTGGTACCACTCTCTCCAACCTGGGGTTTCATTCGGCCAGGACCTAAAAGTGCCCAACCAGTGATCCAGGTCCATGCCGGATTGTTTGAAGGGGATCCTGTGGGTTTCTAAATTGATAAGCTCTATTGGATCTGGGTTCCCCATAGGTCCGAGACAAATAAGGCCGGGATTTCCCGTGAGATGGATAGTAATGCGATGCCTAACCGCCTAAAAAAGGAAAGGGGGGTGTAAAAAGGTAAGAAACAGATCTAAAGTAAATGTATTGCCGATAGAAGAAGGATTCGGTAATAACCTCTGGGATGAAGTTCCGTGTGGTCGGCGTGGTCGCCGGTGCAGACGCGGACGATGAGGCTGCAATGGGGATCGCCACTGGGATCTCCGATGAAGCTCCTTCTTCTGTCGATGGAGCAACTGCCGTCGCCACTACCGCCGGAGGTGCTACTTCTGGGGCATCGTGTGCTGGAGAGCTGCCAGAAGGAGCCGCCATTGGAGAGGAAGAGAAGAAGCAACAGGAGGATGGCGCTATGAAGCTTCGGTGACAAGGGAAAAGTGCCGAGGGAAAAAGAAGGCGCACGCGCGGAAGAAGAAGGACGTGAGCTTGAAGATGAAGTGCGGGGTGAACCGCTATTTAAAGGGCGCCTGAAGAGGGGTAAAAATGGGATTTTCACTGCGCCGGCGTTTCGAGTTTTTCGGGAGTAGTGGTTGTCGTGGGCGCCCGTTTCGAAAAGATTGCAATCATCAGCTGGAAGACCGCGAAACGGAAGGATATTTTCATTGCGGCTGTTTCGGAGGAGGAGTTGAAAAGAATTTCGAAGTAAAAGATTATGTTTTACTCCGAAACTGGGGGGCATGTGTTGACGCCAGATTTCGTCATTACTAGAATCGGCGCCAAGAGAAGAGGAAATTGGAAAAGTACAGTTGGGAATCGGCCAAATGGCGCTACAGTTCTAGATCGGTTGGTTGGCGCTACAGTCCAAGATCGGCGAACGCTACAGTGCGAGATCGGCTAGTGACTTCTGCCTCGCTTCCGGGTCGGACACGCCAGGTTCCCGATCGGTTACCTTTTGCCGATATGGAATCGGCCGATTAAGGAGGTTGGGATAATTGGGCCGTTATGGGCTTGGAAAAGAATAGAAGGATGAAGAGGAGATCGGCCCGTAGATGCGTATAATAACCAACTCAGCACGAATCGTGCTCGTAAATATTCGTTTTCTATTTGGATTAGAGATAGAGTTCTAGTTAGTTAAGGAGTCATCTGTACGGGGCTATAAATAGCTACCTTTGTAAATCTGTAATCATCAGCAAATCAATACAACCAACTACTTTTTCCTCGTACTTACTTTCAAGCAGGCGACTTCGCCAAATACTTTCTCTTTTTCACGAGTTCGTGCGGGTTGGCAGGGCTGCATCAATTTGATCTCCGGCCGATTCTGTAAGTTCCGCTTATCGAGTAATATCTAAGCTTTAACTTCGGGCGCATCGCTGTTGTTTCGTTTAGATTTATTCATTAGTTATCGATATTTACTAGAATCATAGGTTTTACCTGTTTTTCTAGTTTTATCACCAGTTATCCAGCTAGGAATCGGTGGTTTCAGCTTTCTTTACATTCTGCTATTAAATTCATCTATTTCATATATTGCCGATTAGATCTATTCCTAGTGTTGTTACTATAGCATTGTGTCGATTACTCTAGTAGTTTTCTGTCTACAAGGCTACAGTGATCGGCTGCCTTATAGCCGATTTCTTTATTACTGCAAATCGGCTGATTCGCTGATAAGCTTTCTCGAGATCGGAAACTTAGCCGATCGTGATTTCTGGACTTGACACGTATTCTTCCTTGCCAATCAACAGGTCAGATTGGCTGGCACGCCGCGCGAATCGCACCAGGGCAATCACCCGAACAGGAGTTAAGCAGATTCTCCCGGGTCGTGTGTCGGACGCTGGTAATTCGGTTGACCGATTTCTAGCGCCAACAATGGGGAAGGCCGACAAAGGAAGCGACCTCCGTGGTGCGCGGATGTCGTGAGGTTAGGTTCACCATGCATGGTTAAAGAACTCGAATCGATTCGTCTGCCTCTCACAGTTGAGACTGCTTGATCGCTATGTCACCCTGAGTAAATGAGGCATCTGATGATAACATGGTTTCGTTGATATCTACATACCTTGTTTTGGTTCTATGATTGCTTAGGATAGGTTGCAAAACCTAGACCGGTTAATGAACTTAGAACCGGAGCTAAAACTTGAAAATAGGGTTTTACTTAGTGCTTCTTGGCAAACAAACCCCTCAGCCAAAGAGCCTTGCATGTCTATAAGTGTGGAGTAGCTTTACTCCTGTCGGTTAAGTCTTGTTGAGCTTAGTAGCTCAGCCTTGTTGTGGCTCCTGTTTTTCAGGTGAAGTTGCTGCTCCCGACCCTTCTCCTGCTGGCACTTGGCCGCCCAAGCTCCCTCCGGGTTGGACGGTCGAGTGGGATCCCTCCTCGGACGGCGAGGAGAGGGATCAGTGATGTCCCGGCTGGCCTCACCAGGGATGTCCGACCCTGACGTTGCTTCCGCTAGTGGTTTTACTTTCCTTTGTCTTCTGAAAACCTTGTAAAACTCTGATGTTATTTTATAATCAAGCTAAGTGATTAAGTTATTAACTCAGTGGACTTGTTGTACTCTTTGGAACCGCTCACCTTCGTGTGAGTCTGCTAAAACGGTCCTGTTCAAGTGGTTAAATCGGAGGAAATCCGACGGCACTTCGTGTTTACTCGGCTTAGGCATGAGCGTCGCGTATCAGGCGGCTAAATCATGTTTAACCAAGTAGATCCGAAGTGGATCCGCCACAGTTGCTAAGGAGGAGCTCTCTAAATTTAGTGACTGGGTTCTTTCAGTAGGTGATGGTACTTTACTTGCTGTTTCTCGTGCACCTGGAGATGTTGGTGCTTGGATACAAATTCCTGTCGACATGTTAGTTGTGACCTTTATTCTTAAAGTTGGAGTTCCAGTGATGCTTCTCAGGAATCTTAATCAGACGGCTGGTTTATGTAATATTACGTGCCTCGTTATCACTAATTTACCTGACAGAATTCTGGAGGCACGTATTATTACTGGTTCTAACATTGGTGACATAGTATACGTTCCTCGTATAGTTTTGACTGCTGCAAATAAGAACTGGTGTTTTACTTTGCAAAGATGTTAATGTCCTATTCGAGTGTTCTATGCTATGACTATCAATAAGAGTCAAGGGCAGGCTTTGTCAGCTGTTGGACTATATTTAAGGAATCCAGTTTTTTTGCATGGTCAGTTATATGTTGCAGTGTCAAGAGTCACTTCTAAAAAGGGTCTTAAGATTTTAATAGAAGATGGTGACAATGGATGTGGAAAATACACAAAAAATATTGTGTACCCTGAAGTGTTTGCTTCGCTCAGATGATCGCTTTCTTCGTGACTACTGAAGCATTGTGAAGTGTTTATTATGATGTTGATTTTTTGTATGTGTTTGTACTCTTCCGGCTCTCTTTTCAACTGGTGGTTATTTTCTTCGTTAAGAAAAAAGGGCGTATTATATGTATTTATTTTGACTAATTCTCAGAATTTTTACTTGCAGCCAATTCACATATTGAGATCATAATCTTTCCCTGCATGTTTGAAAAATCCAAGACTATAAGCGTATACTTATAAGGAATACAAAGGTAAAATTATAGACAAAGATCTGCTGCACCGAGGATTTGAGTGTCTTTACCTTATGTTGAAGTTGGAGTGTAGATCTAAATGAACTCGAAGTTTTAGGCGTAGTTTTTATACGTGAACAATTGGTATTGATTATATTTTTTACCAGACCAGTGCTGTAGCCAAGTTGGAAGAGAGCAAACACAAACTGGCAGCATTGAAAGCACAGGGAGACAAGAAGCATGGGACTCCGGTCCTTGTTCCTAAACTGGGAAACAAAAATTAATGCGTCCGCAGAGAAGGTGAGAGATAAACAAAGAGAACTGCAAGATCTTGAAGATACCCATAAGGAGTTAATGGTAATAGCAAGTTCTTATTTTAAAGTTCCAAACTATTGTCTAAATACGTACTTTAAGCTTGGCACACGCTAATATGAGCACGAATTAATTTCAAAGCGTCTGGAGGAAGTTAGGAGACTGTACACAGAGAGGATTGAAATTTTGAACAAGTTAGCGACTTTTCAGGGTGATGGGTGCTGCTGTGCTTCAAAAGTATATTGGTAGTTTAGGTGGAATTGGGGCATCTGGTGTTGGTTCTAGCTCATCGTATTCCCCAAAAGAGATAAATAAGGATATCATGCCATATAAGGTATGTGGTTACCATTTCATAAAATATGTTATGCAAGAAAAAATATCTTGGTCCTCTTTGAGTTAGTACATAAACTGTTGTGGTGTTTTTCTTTTGTACTATACTATCTTCATTGTGTTTGTTTTTTATTAATGTGATTTCTTTGTAAAGAAACAAATACACATTCAATTGATCTGTTTCTGTTACAGAATGTCAAGACATTTAAAGACGTCAAAGGTTGTGATGATGCAAAAAGGAAACTTGAATAGGTAGTTGAGTATCTAAAAAATCCTTCAATGTTCAATCGCCATGGTGGAAAGCTACCAAAGGTAATCACTCTATACCATACTGCAGGTAACATTTTGTCATGACCTCGCTCTTTGAATTCTTCTAGATTTATCTGTCATTTTTAATTGGCTGATTTAGGTGTTGTAATTTTTGTTGTATACTAAATTCTCACGTTTCTATTTTTCTTTTGCAGATACATGTATATACAAACCAATTGTTCAAGCAAAAGTGCTTGTTTGAATCTAATCTCCTCCCGTCTATTCCAACAGCATCTAGAATAAGTAGATAGTGTGATTGTGGATGAGATCCAGTATCCACAGGTTTAGTGTCACCTTAAAATGAAGCTGCGTGGGTACCTAGGCTCGCCATTGTTAGTGGAAAGAACTTCGTGGGATTTTCAGAATTCCTAGTCATTTAGAATGGAACTATTGAATATAATACACTCACTCAAGTAGGGCTGCATCGCACGACACATATAAGCAGACAACAGATTTAACCTGACAAGCATATGCAACGGATTGAACCATTAGTAGACAAGAGGTATAACCTCCCGCGAAGTGCTTAATTAACACATATAAGTACGAAGTTGTTGCCCATATGATCGAGACGAGGCAGAGACATCCAAAGTAGTGAATGCATTACATATAGATTAGCAAACTAACATCTATATAAGTACGAAGTCTATCTTCATGAGACCAGAATAAAACAGAGAGGCATGCAAAGTCATGACATCTCAACTATACTTCATCCCAGGGTATAAAACTTGCCAGCCATCATCCTCCGATTGATAGTAACGCGAAGCTCCTCCATCTTGGCTTTGATTACATTTTGCAAGAGCATCAGTTTTTTTTCTTTAGAAATTCCAAGTTGAAAAATGATGTTATTGTATGTAAGCAAGGGATGAATAGGTAAGGGAAGGACTATCACCTGCTTGGCAGAAAGGACATCGTCACTGCCTTCGTTATCACCATCAGCAGAGAATGACATCGACACTTTCATTTTTTTGAAATAGAGCACATAGTCGTAGGAATCCTCCTTTATTCAAGAAAAAACAGGGTCACAGTGAATATATAGGATATCTACCATATAAAACTTTGCACCCTTTGTATAATACTAACTGCATTGGATCATAAAAAATATGGCATACATTGATGAATCAGGATGGTAGAATTGTCTATTTGTATCCCTTAGATTCATGTCTGTTGCAATTGTTTGTTATTGTTTGTTATAGGAAATAAAAGAGGGTTATTTATATATAGAACAAAAGAATGTGCTGCTACCAAAAGTCATGAATATATCTGGATGAGAGCAGATCTAGTTCATGAAAGTAGAGTTTAATCTAATTCGCTCCTTATTAAATACGCCAAAATCACCCCTGATTATTAACTAATCTAATTTGAGGTATAATATTATTGGCAGCTGTATAATGAAGAGGAGAGCAATTGATATAATGTGAATCCATGTTTTCATTTCTGGAGTGAATATACATGCATGTGCGTAATGATGAATCAAATGCCACGAACAATATTCAATTTTCTGTTGACAGGCCTCTATATTAAGTATGTGGTATGAAAAGATTATGAACCCAAAACATGATTATATGGCTCTATCATAAGTGTACCCATAAAACAATATTTAGAATATTGCATGCAGTGAATCTTCTATGTTTAGAATGTGGTTGCAATGGAAATTTAAGAGATATATGTTTATATTGCAAAAATTAAGCTATCAAGTAGCCCATAATGAACTGACTACATGCCAGCATCTTCAAAAAAAATATTATTCCTTTTGCATATTTACCAAATGTGAATCTTTATCTAGTGCTTACCACACACATGATAGTGAGGCTAGCATTAGATTAGAACACCATAGAATAGCACCAACGGGTGAGCATCCAATCTAAAAAAAATAGCACATTCCTTCCTCAACCCTATTTCTGGCGAAATCCTCAGATAGACAAACTTAAAAATCTAAGACTATAGAGATGATGGAGGGGTCCGGCTCACCTCATCATTGATGCACGGTGCTGAGGCTCCCGCTCTATTCCCTTGGTTCCTTGGGGCGTTAGCGCTTGCTTCAAAGCCCAGTGGCACGTCTGGGACTTCGGGCTTGACGTCATTGTTGAGGTCTACGGCGAGCGGCGTCTCAATGACTTGCCGGCGGCTCGGCCCCGTGGTGGATGCGGGGAAGTGCATAGATGATGGTTTCGAGGTTATGGGGCTTTGCGAGAAGCGACCGCACGCGTCGCGCAGTTGCCTTTAGGAGTTGTGGTTGCGGCGTGCCATCATCGCACTGCAGATAGGGGAGAAGGATGCAACTGGCAATGAGAGGGGAAGAAGACAATGCATCTGGCGACAGGAGAGGGAAGAAAACCCGCGTTATGATGCGACATTTTGGGGGAGAAGGCAAATAGGCAAGGCGGCGAAGTAGTTTCGCTTCTTAAGGAATGTGGGGGCAGGACAGTTGTTTCCGCGCATAAACCAGTGGAAGGCAAATAAGCCTATTCCTGGCGTGTGTTTTTGTGTGTGCAATTGGCCTGCAGCTACGGCGATGGCGTACTCGATGTGTCCGAAGACGATGATCTACAATAGTTTGCTACCCGTGTGTGTTATGCTGATGCGTATTATTGAACATGCTTGTAGTTGTGGTTATGCTGTTGGACTGGAATTTTTGTAATGTTGGATTATTGATGATGATGATTGTTTTGTTATATTTTATACTTGATGGATTGAAGTTACTACTGTTGGCGCAAAAATCGGACGGCGGACCCGATCCTCGCGTCGTGCACACGACCCGGGAGAATCTACTTAACTCCTGTTCGGGTTATCACCCTGGTGCGATTCATGTGGCATGCCAGTCAATCTGACCTATTGATTGACAAGGAAGAACAGATGTCAGATTTCAGAGATCCGATTGGCTGGAGTTCCGATCTGCTCTAAAGAATGTATCGGCGGATTGGCCGATGTAATGCAAAGATGACTGGCTATGAAGCAGCCGATAATCACGTTGCAAATGTAAAAGGGGATTGCTAGAGCAACCTAAACAATGATACAGAGACAACACTTGAAACATGTCTAATCGGTTGTATGATAACAAGTAGCATATTGATATGGCCGATAGTTTGTGCCTCAAGCTGGATAACTGGTGATAAAAGCTAAAATAACAGGCAAAACCTATAATTCTAGCAAATATTGATAACTGGTGAATAAATCTAAATGAGACGACAGTTAAAGCTTAGATGTTACTCGAAATACGAAACTTACAAATTGGTCGGAGATCAAGCTGATGCAGCCTTGCCAACTCGCACGAACTCATGAAAAGGAAAAGAGCTCAGCGAAGTCGCTGACTTGAAAGTAAAGTTGCGTGAAAAAGTATATTTGTATTGATTTTTGATGTCTCTCTTTGCTAGCCTCATAAGGCACCTATTTATACCCTGTTACAACACGTTTCCTAGTCGACTACGACTCAATAATCTATTTCTTATTCAAGTAGCAAATATTTACACACAGATACAACTTGCACTGGAGTCGGACACCATCCAAGCCTCTACGGGCCAACCTTGTCTTCATCTCGTTACCGCCTTGGCCCATTCAGGCCCATATCAACGAGTCGGCCGAGCTGTCCTGGCTTCTCATTGGCCGAACCCTATCAATCTCATTGGCCGATTGGCCGAACCACTGTAGCTTTATCGACCAATTCCTTTAGCCATGGCTTCTTGTTTAGTCGCATTAGCCACTTCTTTTCCTTTTGACGCCAACCCTGACTGGTGTCAAAAACTGGCGTCAACACATGCCCCCCCCAGTTTCGGAGTGAAACATATCTTTTGCTCTGAAATTCTCTCAACTCCGATTCCTTCTCCTGGAAGAGACGAAACAATAAATGCAGCAAAATCCTCCTCGCTTCCAAAATCCTCTCCATGGTGATTGCATTCTACGAACAGAGCGCCCGCAAGCAACCGCTCTTTTCAAAATTAGCGTAGATGGCGTGGTAAAAATTCCATATTTACCCTTCTCCTGGGCTGTCCCACATATATTCATCCTTTTCGCCACTTCTCCTTCCTTCGAGAAAAAAGGGTTCCCTTCCAGCGGAATCCGGCGAATCATCCCCCGGCGTATTCCGGCGACTCCGCTCACGCTGCTCCTCGGCGCATCTCGGTGCACTCCGGTGGCCTGCTCACGTCTTCCATCGGCCGCACCAGCTTGCAAGTTCCCAATAGCGGCACCCACAACTACCATGGCTTTCATCCCTAAGGTAAGCTTTCTTGGCCCTCCTCATCCTTCCGCGATTTTAGGTCCACTCTTAGTCATTCTTCACATTTGCTCAGGAACTTAGGCAGAGAATCACCATCCCTATAGCCGATACCCTTGGATTCATCGGCCTTGATCCTATGGGAGACCCTGACCCCACTGATTTGATTAGTTTAGAAACTAACATGATCCCTTTTAAGCACTCTACCATGGGAGTTAGATAATTGGGCGAATACTTTCAAGTCTTGGCCGAATTAAACCCCCAAATGGAGAGATTGGTTTTTCAGGATGTCAGATTCCAACAGAGTCTTCTGGAACAAACAGAAAATCGCCCATTGCATAAACCTATCTTTATCCCATATGGAAAATAATGAATCTCTACTTATTGTGGCATCTTACTTTTGGCCCGATGCTCTTAATGCCTTTCTTTTTGGCCATGGGCCAATGAGTCCAACCTTGGTTGATGTCCTAATGCTGACTGGTCTCGATGTTTCTTCCGCCAACTCACCTTTTGATTTCTTGGTCAAACCTACCCATCGACTGGACATGAAATCCATCGGTGGATGGAAGGGCTATATCGAGAAAAATATGAGGACCGGACCCATTACGGAAAAAGAACACACGGCCTTCTTGATGATGTGGCTGGAAAAAATTGTCTTCTGTGGCAAATAGTTCGGTCCTACTTCCAATACACAGGCTTTGGCCGAAGCATTAGTCAGAGGTGCCGCAATCCCTTTGGGAAAGCACCTGCAAGGGTCCGTGTATTATATGTTGCATCACGTCACCGTGAAGCTATCATCCAGAGAACCTATCGGGAATCTTGGTGGCAATTTGTGGTTTGTCAACCTCTAGCTCAACTTATAGATGAGCGAAGTCTTCAAGGAATAGATTGAGACAAAGACCTTCCCCAATGTTGAATTAGAGGCTGACCCATCGGTGAGACACTGATGCACTTCCTTAGGTGAAGTTGTATCCTCTTTCCTAGGTGGCAAGCTCGACCCCTCAAGAATAGCCGAGCACTTTATATGCTTTTATAACGGCTTTAGAGAAGAAGTTACGAATTGGTATCCGTATCAGAGATAGAACCCAACCTTTCAGAATCCTGACTGCTTCGACTCAATCTCCAACACCTTTGACAAGGAAATCATGGACACCCTGATCAAGCCTGGGATTCTACCGGCAAACTTCTTCTCTCGGAAGCACTCTCAACATATGAATTCTATAACCCGTCGGCAGCAGCTCAGCAATTTGGCTTGGCACAGATGCCAATCGGAGTGTACTCCATCGATGAGCGAAACCTCGGGAACTAGTTTCAAAAGGATTGGAGTATAACACATTATGTAATCTGATACCAGACTCTGATACTATTGATCTAAGCGCTTGGCTGATATTCCCTTTCTCCACTCAGCAGTTCAAACTATGGTGGGCTGAGTGGAAACAGTACCTTTTCTGTGCGTCCCCTGTAGTGTGCTACAATCAACTGGACCCCGCTCACACTGATCCAAATGTAGAGGTAACAATACTATCCTACCGATTCCTCATTTATCATTCTCACATGCCGCAGGACTTTCTCATTGTTATCCTTCTTCTCTACGCAGGTTGGTAACCAAGTACCTCCAATGCATAGTCGGAGCGGCAAACAGTGTCGGGCATGCACCCCAGGCCCACGGGTAGACCTTGGGCGGCCCACTCGGACTAGTCAAGTGTGTGTATGGAAAACTACTCGGGCCATATTGAGTAGAACTCTGTAATAGTACTCGACTAGGACTCAGACTTGTAACCCTGCCCTCTCGTGTATATAAGGGCGGGTAGGGACCCCCCTTAAACAAGAACAACTCTAGTTCATCCAAGATCAATACAAACCAACACACAGGATGTAGGGTATTACACGATCTAGCGGTCCGAACCTGTCTAAATCGTGTTCCTTGCATCACCATTGATTCCTTGATTCTCGACGATCCTTACCACATAAAAGACCACCTAGGGTACCCCCTAGGTGAGTTGTCGGTCTAAAACACCGACAGCTGGTGCGCCAGGTAGGGGAACTCGTCGAGTTTCTCAGTGCAAACTTAGTGGCATTTGTCATCATCAAGCCCGTCTTCATCATCGAAGCGGGCGCAACCTTCATTTTCGGATCCTGGCTCTGCATCGCCGATGGCTCGGGTTCATTCCAGCGCCAGATCATCAACGCTCAGGAGAAGAAATCAGAAGATCTGATAAAAAAAACCAAGATTTGAAAATCGACAACTTCGAGTTCGACTACGCGTCGGACTCGACTTCGCTACGGAGAAGTCGATTTCAGTCACTTCCCAACTCGGCTTCGACTCTGAAACGGTTTCCTCACAGACTCCGCAATGCAGCCGAAGTCCACCAGGGCTTTCTTACTTGAATTCAACTCGAACTCAAGCACGACGAAGATGACGACTCCGACTCGGTTTTTCCACCTGAAATACCACTATCTGGTCCAACTCAAGGATTGGTAATAACCTCAACGTCACAAGGCAGATTCGTGCATTGGCCAGGCTTGAGACCATCTCTTCTGGACTGTGACTACGACTCGCGCCTTGTCACTCATATAGACAAGATCCCGTATCAAGAGGGTGTCCCACTCACTTCCAATCGCGAGGAAAGTTCCACGGAGATTGCAACATCAAGCTCCGGAAGCTACTACCCGGACAGGGAAGTCCTTGTTATTACTCAAAATAACAACCCGCGTACTAGTCAGAACAAAACCCCCAGACGATTAGCACAACTCGACAACATCTCCGAAGACGAGTCTACAGCTGACACTCCTCACAATGAAACCTCCGAGCAACGGAAATAAAGAAGGATGCGCAACACTACTCGAGCCGAGCGACGACAGTCGATGGCTGCAAATTGTAACAACTCTACCTAAATTAAGTGCTTTAACTCTAAACCAATGAGAAATTCCTAAGTTAAGAAGTGAAATAACCTTTATAAGCCTAAGAAGCTCTCTTTGGAGTTTGTTTTTAAAGCTTGAAATTCTTTATATAAACTTACGTTTCTGCCCAAATAAGAGTTTTAAAACTTTTAAATTGCAACAACTTTGGTTAAAGGCATCTGGTCTAATTCAGAGTGGAAAGCAGTAAAAAACAACAACCAAAACCGGTTTTCCCTGCAGGACCCTGAAAATTTCTTAAGTCCTGGAATTCGAGTTTCCGCCATCTTTGCAAAGCTTTCATCTCCCGTTTTCCTATCTGAACTCGAGTCAGAGCCTTAATAGAAGTTGTAGTACCTCAAGAGTGTTCGAGCTTTGTTACACTGACCCAGATCCAAATCAGGCCCGAACTTGTTCAAAATCCCGGTCAAAGTGAGGTAAACCAGTCAACTCACCCCGGATGCTTAGAAATCCTAAGTCTGGAATTCCAGATTTTTGGCTAACTTTGGCCAGAATTATCTTTGAATCCTTTCACAATCTAAACCGACACCTTAAACAAAGTTTGAAGAACTACCAGAGTTGAACAAGTTTGTTTAAGGGAGTTTCGGGTGTTGTGTTGAAAGATTCGAAGAAGGATCGCTCCAAAGCTGGTCTGGCTTGCAGCCCAAAGGGAGCCTCGACGCCTGCGCGCCCGAGCATGTTTGCTCGCGCGCCGCGCGCCGCGTGGCCGCCGGCCACCAGCAGCTCGCTGTCGCCCTATCACCAGCGCGACAGCGACCGGACGAGAGCCATGGCGCCCAACCCGCACCCGCGACAGGACGGAGCGAGCGCAGGGCTACCCAATTGCCGGCCGAGCGCAAGTCGCCTTCCGCCTGCCACGGCTCTACTCCGCCAACCCAGTTCCGCCCGTTCGCCGAGGAAGCGGAGATGCCCCCGACGTCCCGCGCCTCCGCCCGCTCGCCCAACCCCCGCGGTAGCCTTTCCGCCTCGCCCGCCCGACAGACCGGAAGCCCCAGACGCGCGCCGCCCAAGGCCAATCGCCGCCGAAGACCATCCGGAGCTCCGCCTCCTCTGCCCAATGGCGTCATCGGCCAATGGCCGCCTTGCCCGAGCACTCGCCGCTCCCGGCCTTATCCTTTCCCACCGGAGCCCCGCCTCGACCCTCCGCGCCACCCCGGCCCTATAAAAGGGGACCCCCTCACCGGCAATGCCACCTCTTGCCACCGCCCGCACCTGCGCCGCCGCTTTCTCCCCGCGCCGCCGCTAAGCTTCCGTGGAGCTCACCCATTGCGTCACCCCCACACTCCAGCGACTTCGCCACCACCCGCAAGCCGCTCCTTCCAACACGCCAGCCACCCGCTCCTCCGCGCGGTACTAGAGCTTGCTTGTGTCCACCAGAAACACCGCCGCCAACGGACCACCGTCGAAGCCTCACCGCCGCCCAAGCCTTCGTGCGTACAACCTTCCCGCCCCAGCCTGCTCCTGCTCGGCCCCAAGGCTTCACCGGTAGACCTGGAGGTAAGCCACTTAACCTCCCTGTCTTTCCGTCTCGCCCGACCCCTGTCCATTTTTGGTTCGCCTGACCCCCTTTTCTTTTCGTCTCGCCCGACCCTTTTCCCGTTCGCCTCGCCTGACCCTGCCAAGTTCGCCGCCCCTTCTCCGCCTCGCCCGAGGGCTCGGTTGTAATTTCTTTTTCTTTGACCCGAGGGTATCGGTGAAATGTTTTCGGGGATTTCTCTCTGTTGAGTCTGAGGACCTCGGTACGGTTTTTCCTTAAACCTGAGGGTCAGACCCTAAGTTTTCCTCAATCCGACCCTCTCATCCTGCTCTCCACCAACAGAAGTAAACTCCCCCACCTTCTCTATAGCTTTGCTACAAGCGTCCGTGTTAAAAACATGAGTGTGTTGAAATAAACATCTAAAATGTTTAACCCCTGCATTGCATTTCCGTGTAGAGCTGAATCTCGCCGACGGGACGTACAAGCTTCATCCAGCACCGAAAGAAGACCCCGCCGAGGAACAGCTGTACCCCGGCGAAGGAGAGCCCGAACCAGCGCAAGACCCTGAGGAACCGCACGCTTTTTCTGAAGGCAAGCCCCAATGCATGAACTCCCTGTTTTGCTTTCATACCACTTATTGATTACTTGATTGCGCATTTACGTTTCGAGGAGTTGTAATGGAACCTTAGATGCATAACTTAGTACCTTGTTTTGAATACTAGTTGCTAAGGCCGTGTAGTTGCATTGCTTAATAGGTTTCGGTAAAAGTCGAGTGATTTCCGGTCACTCGCGAGTTATAGGAGTTGAATGTTTCAGTTTTGCCGAAACTATAAGGACGACGGATGGGGTCAGGCTTGTGTTTGGTACATGGTGGATTGCCCCGTCTGTCTAAATGAAAATGAACTAAGGTCGAAACGTGTCGGCGTTCATGATCAAGTGATTGAAAGTACTAATCTCATACCTAGTATGGGATGGGGAAGCCTAGTACCTGATTGAACTGGGGCGTGGCATACCTTCCGGCTGTCCTTGGAACGTCGTTCCCATGGTGCATCATGTGGGTCACAGTGCAGCATTAGGCCGGGACTGTGGAGCATTGCATGCCAAAGGAAGTTGGCCCTGACACGTGCCTAAGGGATTGATGGGGACGGCTGACAAATGAAGCGACCCTTCGTGGTGCGCGGATGTCGTGAGATTAGGTTTGCCATGCATGGTTAATAAATTCGAATTGATTCGTCTGCCTCTCACAGATTGGGACTACTTGATCGCTATTCTGCACTCAGTAAAGATGGAACATGATGATGATTTTAATCTTGATGTTTGATAAGTAATTGCGTGGAAAACCATGTGTGTTAGTATAAGTTGCTAATCTAGAATGGATAAAGAACATAGAACATGAGCTAAAATGTTGAAAGTAAGGACTGACTTTAGGCGCTTTTGGCAAGAAAACCCCAGAGCCAGAAAGCCTTGCATGTCTAACTCTCGGTCGTGTCCTTCCGACGGGTCAGTCTTGCTGAGTACTAGTTGCTCAGCCTTGTTGTGGCTAATCTTTTTCAGGTAATGTCAGTAGCTTGGGAGTTGGTACCACTTGGCCGACCCGGCTTCCTCCAGGCTGGACCGTCGAGTGGGATCCTTCCTCGGACGGTGAAGGGAGGAGCTTTTGATGTCATGATAGGCCCCGTCATGATATCATGTATCGATGTTTAAGCTTCCGCTAGTTTTAATTTGACCTCGAACCATGCAAAATTTTCAGTTGAATTTCCAAAAACTCTGATGTAATAAATTGTGGAACTATGTTGTCATGATGGAATGTTGTAATCTCTGTGCTACTCACGTTCGCGTGAGCGATGCTTCTCGATCCTGTTTACGTGGTTTATCGGAGGAAATCCGACGGTCGACCAAGTTGACTTGCTTAAAGTGCATAATCGCATGTCAGGCGACTTCAATGCATTTTAGTCAGGTTAATTTGGGCGGTTCCGCCACAGCTGGCATCAGAGCTCGAAGCACGGTACGGAGAACAACAAACCTTAAAACTCTTTTTTCTAACTAAAATTTGCAAGAAGTAAAATCGAGAAGTTCGTAAGTTCGCTAAGGATGAGTTTAGTTCGAGGAGCCCTAGGGGATTTTGGGGTTGTTTTTAAGGTGGCTAATAGTTATTGGTTATCTTCTAACTTCCAGCACTTTTTGACACGTCTATCATACGTGTGCATGTTTACGCATCGCGAGTATGCGAAGGGTGATGGGAATTCGATTCCAACGAGCCTATCATCGCGGTTGTTTCGCCCACGTCTATTATACGTGCGCCGGTTCCGTATGTTAATACATGCGAAGGATGGTATGGTTCGATTCCAACGAGCCTATCATCACGGTTGTTCGCCCACGTTTGTTACACGTGTGCATGATTCCGCATCACGAGAATGCGAAGGGTTATAGGATTCTATTCAAAGGAACCTATTTCCACGGTTGTTGCGCTGTCCATGCAGCGTTAAACGCATGTGTGCCATTTCTATAGTGAACGGTAATGATTGTGGACGCTTTCGTGAGTGCTGGCACGGAAGGTTCAAGCTGTGTTGTGTTTTTCTGCAGGTACACTAACAAGCGTTGCGTTTGAAACGATGCCTAGTAACTCGATTAGTTATTATAGTGAGAGCCGTATTGTTGCCTTGCCACCGGCACTAACCACGTAAGTCCAAATATTTTTTTTTGGAAATTATTTTTGGTTGAGAGGACGACTAGGACGTGCATGCATTCAGAAATAAAAACCAAACTCGGGCATGTCGTAAAAAGTAATGCACCGCGTCAAGGATCATCTAGCTATCTTTTTCTTCTGTCATGCTAACCCCAGAAACCTTGTATAAGAAAGTTGTGTTAAAACTCCCAAGTAAAACTGCCTCAAGGTACTACCATTTGGGTTGAGAGTTGTGATCAGTTGGTGACCCCCTGTTGGCTGTTAGCCCAAAGTGCACACCAGCGGAGTTTCTGCTGTTTCGACCACCTTAAGACCTTTTCAGTGAGGAGTCCTTTAAGCAAAGTTTTTCAGAACTTAGTGAAGGACTTACTGGTAGAGTTTCAGCTTTGTTAAGTCTCTGGTCTGGAAGTTGTGTTCAGTTATCTTGGCTCGGTCTGAAAATTCCAGTAGGAACACTTAAGGGAAATCTGAGATTATCACCTTGACAGGTTCTGTTTTAGCCTTACCTTTGAATACCAAACTTGTTACGCACTGCCTAAAGAGCATGCTGGTAAAATTTGAGGAGTTTTGGAGGAATACTTGCTGAGTTATGAGCTTTTCTCTAACTACCAAAAATCTGTTTGATTTCCAAGTGTAACCCCGTTTCTCACGTGACCTTTGGTTACAGATGGCGCAGCCCGTGCACGTTGCAGTCGGCACGGATGGCACCACCTACTCACGGTGCCATCACTACGAGGGTTTTCCAGCTGTGTTGTGGGACACTCTGCACTCTTTCGGGTATCAGTCGCCGCCGGTTTATGCGGGCCGTGCGTACCAGGACCACGGGATTCCGCGGAGCCGCGTACATGTGCGGATACCCCCGCCTCCGGATCAGCCACAGTGGCTGCTGTTGGAGGTAGTGGCTGAGGGACACACGCTCCACGACGCCTGGGAGTTCGCAACCTTGCAGACCTTGACCCAGTTCTGCTGGGCACACCCTCTTGAGATCGTGCTAGAACCGATTGGGTTGTTCCCTGCCCGAGATACGAGGGACCCGGACTGGTTGGATCGTATGGAGCATATGGACTTGCTCGGACTTATGGATCCTCAGCGCACGATTTTTGTTTCAGCTCGTTGCCTGAACGTGTTCTATAGGATGGTTGAGCTGCAGAGCCGAGCAATGGCCACGGTGATTGGGATGGCAGTGGCCAACCAGGTTGCTTTGTCTACCGTGCAGAGTGGCATGGTGGACCAATCGCTCAAGCTGGTACAGAAGGATGTTCAGATTGCTGAGATGCAGGACAAGATTACCCGTTTAGAGGAAGAGATTGTGGACATGGAGCACGATATGGAGATCTTGGCTGACCGGTTCTATGATGTGAACATGGAGCTAGCGAACGCCAATGAGCACTTGCAGGAGCATCATGATGAGCTAAATGCCATCCACGCCCTAGAGGTGCAGCTAGATGAGCAGATGGCCTAGGAGGAGGAGCCTGAGGAGATCGAAGTCTTTTCGAGCATGGACTATGAGAACGCCTCACCGCAGTCTCCAGTTGGTGACGCTCACTCGCCGGTCCTTAGCTTTGCCTCCGTGGGCAACCTCGACGACTTCTAGTTATGACAAACTAGGTTGAGCGGTTCTATTTTTGTTTCTGTTTGTACTCCTCGGCGACCTATATTTTTGGCCAGTGATGTAATAGGTTAGCCTTGAGTTGAGTACTCCTCCTGTATGTTAGGAACAACAGTGAAATGATCTTAATGAAAGCAGTTCCTTTTGTTTTCGTTCCCTTTTGACTCTACCTCTGATCCTTGCGACACGCCGTGGATGCCAAGTTGTGTGGATTTTAGTGTTGTGACCACACACCCGCCTCCTGTGGGCCTGCCCAAAGCTGACCGACCCCGGGTCGCGAGGTCGGACGCGCCCGACCCCTCGCGGCAGGTCTCCGCCTCGCCCGACCCCATGTTGAGAAGCTCTGTATCGCCCGACCCCGGCACCAGAGGTCGGAAATAAGTGGGACCCCGAGGATAAGGTTTGGCTCGCCCACGGGTGTGTGCAGACCAACAAGGGAGACATCGGATCTTGTGGGCCCTACAAAACGTGGATCCAAATACCTTTCCGATCGGTAACAAGGATAAAATGACGCTGCAGAAACGGGCTAGTTGCTAGCTAAGATATGTACACCTCCTTATAAGGATATGTGTTGTGTTGCAAAAGTTGCATCTGTGGATTTAACACGTGCATTCGCACATTTGATTGGGGATACTTCTGAGGTTATGGAACTGATGGAAAAGTGAATCTTGCAGATGGCGCATCGCACACGCTCCGGCTCTGTTCCCAGTGGCAGCGAGGTGCCTCCCCCACCTCCGCCTCCGACCACCCTCGAGTCGATCTTGGCAGCCCAGACCGAGCTGTTCAGGCACATCGCTCAGGGGCAGCAGCAGCAGCCCCAAGGAGGAAGGGCCCATCATCAGCCCCACATTGCTCACTATGAGGATTTTCTGGGGACCCAGCCTCCTCTGTTTCACAAGACGGAGGACCCACTTGACGCCGATGCCTGGATTCGCACTATCGAGTCCAAGTTCTCTCTTCTCACCGCCCACTGCCCGGATGAGAACAAGGTTCAGTTCGCCGCGCAGCAGTTGCGTGGTTCTGCTCTCCTGTGGTGGGAACACTACCACGCCATGCAGCCGGCCGACCACGTCGTCGGCTAGGAGGAATTCAAGACGGCGTTCAGGGGCCATCACATCCCTGATGGACTTCTGGAGCGCAAGCTCAACGAGTTCCTGGCTCTCACCCAGGGAGGCCGCGATGTCCTGCACTATGCGCAGGCTTTCAACGACCTGTGTCGCTATGCAGGCTATCATGCGGACTCCGATGAGAAGAAAAGGGACCGTTTCCGCAGAGGCTTGAGTTTGGAGCTCAAGGAAAGGCTGAACCCCATCAAAGTGGGTTCCTACAATGAACTGGTGAACCTGGCAATTTCCCAGGAAGATTGCATGAAGGCTCTCAAGGCTGACATGAAGAGGAAGGCCCCAACGCCGGCACCCAGCCCGCCTGCCCAGAAGTACAGAATGATTCCCCCACAAGCGCCTCGCAGGCCTGCACAGCCTGGGAGATGGGTTGCTCGACCTCCACCGCAGGCAGCACCTCGTTTCCCCGGTTTCCAGCCACAAGGGCCCCGTCCTGCTCTCCCGATGCCACTGCGCCCGGTCACTGGAAACCGTTGTTTCACTTGCGGGAACTCAGGTCACTTCGCCAAGGACTGCCCCCGCAACCAGAATCAACGACCCGGTCAGAACAATACATCGGGCAATAAGGGGAAGAAGCCAAAGGTGCAGGTCCGACAAGGCAGGCTGAACTTCACCACCCTTGCTGAACTTCCAGAGGGCGCACCAGTGATGACGGGTACCTTTTCTATCTGTGATCAACCCGTCCTTATTTTGTTTGATTCAGGAGCATCCCATAGTTTCATTGGGACTAGAATCAGTGCTAAGTGTGGGTTAGATTTCTGTCACACCAAAGGTACCTACCTAATCTCTACCCCGGGTGAAAAGGTAGCTTCACACCAAGTGAGCCGCAAAGTACCTATCCAGTTAGGGAGAACCCTTCTTAAGGAAGACCTGCTTACCCTTGGGATAGAAGGAATAGATGTTATCTTGGGTATGGATTGGATGAACCAACACCGAGTGACCCTAGATATCCCTGCCAGGACAATCCATATAAATTCACCCAAGTATGGTAGCTTCACTATACGCTTACCTCCCCGAGAATGCCAAACTTCTTGTGCCTATCCCGTGTCTGAAGCCCGTTTGGAAGATATCCCAGTAGTGTGCGAGTACCCGGATGTGTTTCCAGATGATTTGCCGGGTATGCCGCCTGAGAGGGACATCGAGTTTGCCATTGAGTTGCAACCAGGTACCACCCCAATCTCAAAGAGACCGTATCGGATGCCCCCAGCCGAACTGGCAGAAATGAAAACTCAGTTGCATGATTTATTGGAAAAGGGTTTTATTCGCCCAAGTACATTACCTTGGGGTTGCCCCACCTTGATTGTGAAAAAGAAGGACGATAGTCTGCGGATGTGTGTGGACTACCGACCTCTCAATGCGGTGACGATAAAGAACAAGTACCCCCTCCCCCGCATTGATGTTCTGTTCGACCAATTAGGTGGAGCTAGAGTGTTTTCCAAAATTGACCTCCGTTCTGGCTACCATCAAATCAAGATCCGCCCGTGCGACATTCCAAAGACTGCCTTCTCTACACGATATGGACTCTACGAGTACTTAGTCATGTCGTTTGGGCTTACTAATGCACCGGCTTATTTCATGTACCTCATGAATTCGGTGTTTATGCCCGAACTCGACAAATTCGTCGTGGTATTCATTGACGATATTTTGGTGTACTCGAAGAATGAACAAGAACATGCAGAGCACCTACATACTATACTCCAACACTTAAGAGACCACCAACTCTATGCCAAGTTCTCTAAGTGTGACTTTTGGCTGGACAGTGTTAAATTCTTGGGACACACCATATCCAGAGATGGTATAGCAGTAGACCCAAGCAAGGTGCAAGAAGTAATGGACTGGAAGCCGCCCACTTCAGTTCATCAGATTCAAAGTTTTCTTGGTTAAGCGGGTTACTACCGTCGCTTCATCCCTGACTTCTCAAAAATAGCTAAGCCAATGACGGAACTACTAAGGAAAGGGAGTAAATTTGTGTGGAGTGACAAATGTGAAGAAGCTTTCCACACCTTGAGGCAATTGTTGACTTCTGCGCCAGTTTTAGCTCAGCCCGACACCACTAGACCATTTGATGTGTATTGCGATGCCTCTGGCACTGGACTTGGTTGTGTTCTTATGCAAGACAGCCGAGTCATTGCCTATGCCTCGCGAGCGTTACGGCCACATGAGTTGAACTACCCCACTCATGATCTTGAGTTAGCGGCAGTCGTTCATGCTCTGAAAATGTGGAGACATTATCTCATGGGAACCCGCTGCAACATCTATACAGATCACAAGAGTCTTAAGTATATATTCACTCAAGCAGACCTCAATATGCGTCAGCGGAGATGGTTAGAATTAATCAAGGATTATGACCTAGAAGTGCATTATCACCCCGGAAAAGCCAACGTAGTGGCAGATGCACTCAGCCGCAAGGTCCATTGTAACTGCTTATCGGTGGTTAATTATGCCGAGACCCTTTGTCACGAAATGGCTAAGCTCAACTTGGAAATTGTTCCACGCGGCACCTTAAGTCATATTTCTTTGGAGCTCACCCTGCTTGACCAAATAATTCTAGCACAGCTAGAGGACCAAGAGGTAAACCTTATCAAAGAGAAGCTTGCACAGGAGGACGAAGGATATAAACCTTTCCGACGGGATGGGAAAGGAGTAGTATTTTATGAAACTCGACTTGTGGTTCCAAATGATCCCGAGCTTAAGAAACAAATTCTGGACGAAGCACACCTGTCCAAGTTCTCGATTCACCCCGGCAGTACCAAGATGTATCACGACCTCCGACAAAATTTCTGGTGGAGAGGGATGAAACCCGACATTGCTCGATATGTTTCAGAGTGCGATACCTGTCAGCGAGTTAAGGCAAGCCACTTGAGGGTAGCTGGCCCCTTGCAGCCGCTGCCCGTTCCCTCATGGAAATGGGAAGACATAAGCATGGACTTTATAGTCGGATTACCCAATACCTCCCGCAAGCATGACTCCATATGGGTTATAGTAGACCGACTAACCAAAACGGCACATTTCCTTCCAGTACACACCACCCACACCATACAGAAATATGCAGAACTGTACCTTGATCGAATTGTTTCCTTGCATGGGGTACCTAAAACGATCATCTCTGATCGAGGTAGTCAGTTTGTACCACGCTTTTGGGAGCAGTTGCAGTTCTCACTTGGCACGAAATTGATCCGCAGGTCCACATATCACCCTCAGACCGATGGGCAAACGGAAAGGGTTAATCAAATTTTGGAAGATATGTTGCGCGCCTGTGCTATTCATTATGACAAGAACTGGGATAAGTGTTTGCCATTAGCGGAATTCTCCTACAACAACAGTTACCAAGCTAGCCTGAAAATGGCACCTTTCGAGGCCTTGTATGGACGTAGATGCCGAACCCCTCTGAGCTGGTCGCAACCCGGAGAGAGAACGGTGTATGGACCTGACCTGGTCATAGACGCCGAAGAAAAAGTGAGAGTCATCCGTGAAAATCTCAAGGCCGCCCAATCTCGACAGAAGAGCTATTCCGATCAAAGAAGAAGACCCATCCAATTTAAGGTTGGAGATTTTGTATACCTACGGGTTTCACCGACCAAAGGCGTACAACGTTTTGGAGTAAAGGGAAAATTAGCTCCGCGCTATATTGGTCCCTACGAGATCGTAGAGGTGTGTGGACCCGTAGCGTACCGAGTGAAACTTCCAGAGAAGATTGCAATGATACACGATGTTTTCCATGTCTCGCAGCTCAAGAAGTGCATCAGGATTCCAACTGAGGTCCTTACCTCGGAAGAACTGGAGATTGAACCCGATTTATCGTATAAGGAGTATCCAGTTAAGATCCTCGACCGGAAGGAAAGGCATACTCGTCAGCAAATGGTCAAGATGTACAAAATTCAGTGGAGTAACCATACGGAAGACGAAGCGACATGGGAGACGGAAGAATATCTCAACGCTAACTTCCGCGGTTTTCTTTTCGGTCAAGGAGGTATGTTGCACCAGCCACACTAGTTCCTTCTGCACTTGAATCTCGGGGCGAGATTCCTTTAAGGGGGGTAGGCTGTAACAACTCTACCTAAATTAAGTGCTTTAACTCTAAACCAGTGAGAAATCCCTAAGTTAAGAAGTGAAATAACCTTTATAAGCCTAAGAAGCTCTCTTTGGAGTTTGTTTTGAAAGCTTGAAATTCTTTATATAAACTTACGTTTCTGCCCAAATAAGAGTTTTAAAACTTTTAAATTGCAACAACTTTGGTTAAAGGCATCTGGTCTAATTCAGAGTGGAAAGCAGTCAAAAACAACAACCAAAATCGGTTTTCCCTGCAGGACCCTGAAAATTTCTGAAGTCCTGGAATTCGAGTTTCCTCCATCTTTGCAAAGCTTTCATCTCCCGTTTTCCTATCTGAACTCGAGTCAGAGCCTTAATAGAAGTTGTAGTACCTCAAGAGTGTTCCAGCTTTGTTACACTGACCCAGATCCAAATCGGGCCCGAACTTGTTCAAAATCCCGATCAAAGTGAGGTAAACCAGTCAACTCACCCCGGATGCTTAGAAATCCTAAGTCTGGAATTCCAGATTTTTGGCTAACTTTGGCCGAAATTATCTTTGAATCCTGTCACAATCTAAACCGACACCTTAAACAAAGTTTGAAGAACTACCAGAGTTGAACAAGTTTGTTTAAGGGAGTTTCGGGTGTTGTGTTGAAAGATTCGGAGAAGGATCGCTCCAAAGCTGGTCTGGCTTGCAGCCCGAAGGGAGCCTCGACGCCCGCGCGCCCGAGCATGTTCGCTCGCGCGCCGCGCGCCGCGTGGCCGCCGGCCACCAGCAGCTTGCCGTCACCCTATCACCAGCGCGACAGCGACCGGACGAGAGCCACGGCGCCCAACCCGCGCCCACGACAGGACGGAGCGAGCGCAGGGCTAGCCAATTGCCGGCCGAGCGCAAGTCGCCTTCCGCCTGCCACGGCTCTGCTCCGCCAACCCAGTTCCGCCCGTTCGCCGAGGAAGCGGAGATGCCCCCAACGTCCCGCGCCTCCGCCCGCTCGCCCAACCCCCGCGGTAGCCTTTCCGACTCGCCCGCCCGACAAACCGGAAGCCCTAGACGCGCGCCGCCCAAGGCCAATCGCCGTCGAAGACCATCCGGAGCTCCGCCTCCTCTGCCCAATGGCGTCGTCGGCCAATGGCCGCCTCGCCCGAGCACTCGCCGCTCCCGGCCTTATCCTTTCCCACCGGAGCCCCGCCTCGACCCTCCGCGCCACCCCGGCCCTATAAAAGGGGACCCCCTCACCGGCAATGCCACCTCTTGCCACCGCCCGCACCTGCGCCGCCGCTTTCTCCCCGCGCCGCCGCTAAGCTTCCGTGGAGCTCACCCCTTGCGTCACCCCCACACTCCGGCAACTTCGCAGCCACCCGCAAGCCGCTCCTTCCAACACGCCAGCCGCCCGCTCCTCCGCGCGGTACTAGAGCTTGCTTGTGTCCACCAGAAACACCGCCGCCACCGGACCACCGTCGAAGCCTCGCCGCCGCCCAAGCCTTCGTGCGTACAACCTTCCCGCCCCAGCCTGCTCCTGCTCGGCCCCAAGGCTTCACCGATAGACTTGGAGGTAAGCCACTTAACCTCCCTGTCTTTCCGTCTCGCCCAACCCCTGTCTTTTTTCGGTTCGCCCGACCCCCTTTTCTTTTCGTCTCGCCCGACCCTTTTCCCGTTCGCCTCGCCCGACCCTGCCAAGTTCGCCGCCCCTTCTCCGCCTCGCCCGAGGGCTCGGTTGTAATTTATTTTTCTTTGACCCGAGGGTATCGGTGAAATGTTTTTGGGGATTTCTCTGTGTTAAGTCTGAGGACCTCGGTACGGTTTTTCCATAAACGTGAGGGTCAGACCCTAAGTTTTCCTCAATACGACCCTCTCATCCTGCTCTCCACCAACAGAAGTAAACTCCCCCACCTTCTCTGTAGCTTTGCTACAAGCGTCCGTGTTAAAAACATGAGTGTGTTGAAATAAACATCTAAAATGTTTAACCCCTGCATTGCATTTCCGTGTAGAGCTGAATCTTGCCGACGGGACGTACGAGCTTCATCCAGCACCGAAAGAAGACCCCGCCGAGGAATAGCTGTACCCCGGTGAAGGAGAGCCCGAACCAGCGGAAGACCCCGAGGAACCGCACGCTTTTTCTGAAGGCAAGCCCCGGTGCATGAACTCCCTATTTTGCTTTCATACCACTTATTGATTACTTGATTGCACATTTACATTTCGAGGAGTTGTAATGGAACCTTAGATGCATAACTTAGTACCTTGTTTTGAATACTAGTTGCTAAGGCCGTGTAGTTGCATTGCTTAATAGGTTTCGGTAAAAGTCGAGTGATTTTCGGTCACTCGCGAGTTATAGGAGTTGAATGTTTCAGTTTTGCCGAAACTATAAGGACGACGGACGGGGTCAGGCTTGTGTTTGGTACATGGTGAATTGCCCCGTCTGTCTAAATGAAAATGAACTAAGGTCAAAACGTGTCGGCGTTCGTGATCAAGTGAATGAAAGTACTAATCTCATACCTAGTATGGGATGGGGAAGCCTAGTACCTAATTGAACTGGGGCGTGGCATACCTTCCGGCTGTCCTTGGAACGTCGTTCCCATGGTGCATCATGTGGGTGCAAGTGTGGTCACAGTGCAGCATTAGGCTGGGACTGTGGAGCATTGCATGCCAAAGGAAGTTGGCCCTGACACGTGCCTAAGGGATCGATCGGGACGGCTGACAAATGAAGCGACCCTTCGTGGTGCGCGGATGTCGTGAGATTAGGTTTGGCATGCATGGTTAATAAATTTGAATCGATTCGTCTGCCTCTCACAAATTGGGACTACTTGATCGCTATTTTGCACTGAGTAAAGATGGAACATGATGATGATTTTAATCTTGATGTTTGATAAGTAATTGCGTGGAAAACCATGTGTGTTAGTATAAGTTGCTAATCTAGAATGGATAAAGAACATAGAACATGAGCTAAAATGTTGAAAGTAAGGACTGACTTTAGGCGCTTTTGGCAAGAAAACCCCAGAGCCAGAAAGCCTTGCATGTCTAAGTCTCGGTCGTGTCCTTCCGACGGGTCAGTCTTGCTGAGTACTAGTTGCTCAGCCTTGTTGTGGCTAATCTTTTTCAGGTAATGTCAGTAGCTTGGGAGTTGGTACCACTTGGCCGACCCGGCTTCCTCCAGGCTGGACCGTCGAGTGGGATCCTTCCTCGGACGGTGAAGGGAGGAGTTTTTGATGTCATGATAGGCCCCGTCATGATATCTTGTATCGACATTTAAGCTTCCGCTAGTTTTAATTTGACCTCGAACCATGCAAAATTTTCAGTTGAATTTCCAAAAACTCTGATGTAATAAATTGTGGAACTATGTTGTCATGATGGAATGTTGTAATCTCTGTGCTACTCACCTTCGCGTGAGCGATGCTTCTCGATCCTGTTTACGTGGTTTATCGGAGGAAATCCGACGGTCGACCAAGTTGACTTGCTTAAAGTGCATAATCGCATGTCAAGCGACTTCAATGCATTTTAGTCAGGTTAATTTGGGCGGTTCCGCCACACAAATATCCCCATCACAAACCTTGAAAGGGCTTTCGACGTGGTTCAGGCTCAAGAGCACAATACTCCACTCGCGGCAATCGCCTCAATCAATCTTTTAACAATGTTGATGCCTCAAGACAGGGATAACGAAGCCACAGCTTAGCTCGTGCAGCGCGGCAACGGACTAATCGCACAACTCGCGGAGCAAGCTTACAAACTACTCGACAAAGAATCACCAATTCCATCTGTTCCTCGCATCACAGCCTACCAAGAAGGTAGCAGAGGTGCTGCAGCCAACAACAACAATGCTCCAAGAAACAACAATGAAGTCGTCAACCAACTCCGGCAACATAGCCAAGGCCCAAGCAAACACAAGGCCCCAGCATGCCATAAGGATGTTGGAGAGGCCAGCTGCACCAACTCGGTAAAAAGTATTCGCCCTACTCGGAAGAACCACGAAGTGTCAAACTTCAGTGATCTACGAGAAATCCTCAACAGTCGGCGCGAGCGAGAAGTCGACAACTACAACCACTTTCCTGCTTTCACAAGTCGGATAATGAAGACAAGACTACCCAATAAGTTCAAGCCAACAAGAATCACCAAGTACGACGGCAAACAAGACCTAATTCAATGGCTATGATGCTACTCCCTAGCAGTCCAAGCAGCCGGGGGCAATAATGACACCAAAGTCATCTACTTCCCCATATGCATGGAACCCGCACCATTGACATGGCTTGAGTCACTCAAACCCAAGTCAGTTGACTCTTGGGCAGACTTGACAAAGGCTTTCACCAACAATTTTGCCGGCTCCATGGCTAGACCAGGAAACAAGATCGACTTAAGCCAAGTTAAGCAAAAGGAAGACGAGACCTTACGCGACTACCTGCGTCGATTCTTCGAAAAGAAGGCAACCATAGTTGACATTTCAGAAATAGACGTCATCGAGTGTTTCCAGAACGGACTCTACGATCGACGGACATACCAAGACTTTGGTCACCGATGGCCAGCTAACGTCAAAGACCTCAAAGTTATGGTGCAACAGTGGGTAGATGAAGAAGACAAAGAGCGAGAACGGTTTGGCTCTCACCGCAACCGTGCACGCGACAGCAATAACAATGACCAGGATAGAACTTGACACAACAATACTCGAAACAATTTCTCGAGTAATCACAATCACAAAAGGAAGTCTGACAACACTATTGCTGCCATGACCAACTATGGGAAAAAGGGATCCCGCAAAAACGATGAAGGCCCAACCTTCACCGAACTACTCAAAAAGCAGTGCCCATGGCACCCGATGTAACACCCAAATTTTTAAAGAATTTAAATTCACTAAAATTGCTCAAATTAGGATGTCATTTAAATTCCTAGGCATTTAAATTCACTTTCTCTAAATTTAATTAATTCACCATAGGAGTTTATTTTGCATTCATGCTGGTGCATTTATTTTGATTGCTTGAGTTTCAATCAAATTTGAATTCCAAATTCAATTTCAATTTTCAAAACCTTTCCTTTTCTCCTTTTCTTTTTTTTCTTTCTCTTGGGCCGCATCCTTCTCCTTCTCTCTTTTCTTTTGGCTCGGCGCCCTTCTCGCGGCCCAGCGCCTCAGCTCCACCAGCCGCCGCTCCACCGTTTTCCCTTCGCCGGCCCGCTTTGCTTGCTCGGCCCAGCTTTCCTCGCCCACTCGGCCCACCACTTCACCTTTCCTTCGCGGCCCGCGCAACAGCACGGCCCGCTCCCCTTCTGCCGGTCTGATGGGTGGGACCCACCCGTCATCCCCGTCCTCCGGCCGTATCTGGTCGGGACTCCTCCCCCGACCGCGCTGGACTCCGCCGCCTCCGCAACAACCTCGCCCCCGCTCCGATTTCCGCGGGCGTTCAAATCCGAGGCCGCCCCTATCTCCAAGCGTGCCGCCCCTATATAAGCTGCCCCCCCCAGCCTCGAGCACCCCGCAGCAGCACCCTCCAAACCCTAGCCCCGAGCTTCAGCGCCACCCCCCTCTCTCCGCCGCAAGCCGCCGCCGTGAGGTGAGGCCCGTCGCCTTTTGGCTCACCCGAGGGCTCAAATGAGTTCGCCGCGTCCCCCGCTTTCTTCCCGTGCAATCCCCGTGCAAAACCGAGCCCTGGAGCGTCGTTTCAGCCTACTCTAGCAACCCCGCCGCCGCTCGCCGCCGTCCGCCGCCGTCTGCCGCCGCCGCTACGGTGTCATCGACGACCGTGACCGTCGGATCGAAATCCGACGACCGGCAGCGAGTCAACCAGATCGCGTACTAGTCAACCGTGCCGCGCCGTGTCTCTTTTGCACTTAAGCCCTCGCCTTTTCTGCAAATCAACCCGCGGTCCGATCTAGTTCAAAAGTATTTGTGTTTTGGTCCTATTTTCTTTAAGTTTAAACCCTGAGTTTCTCTAAAATCAACCCGCCGTCCGTTTTGGAGTTTTTGCACGTTAAACCTTTGGTTTATACGCGTAATTATGTATAAGCCCTCGGTTTTTGCAGTTTGACCCTAGAAGTTTTGTTTTTCTTGCAGAAAAGCTCGTAGATCTTGTTTTAATCATATCTTTTGCATCTTAACTCTGTTTTTCGCGTTCTTTATATCCACGTGATTGTTTTAAAGCGTAGATCAGTTTTACAAGCTTGTTTTCTCTGTTTATTTGTGATTGGTGTACTGTTTATTACCTTTTACCCATGTTTGCTTGTATGTGCTCGTGTGACGCGTGTAGACGTTTAGCAGTTCGAGGGATTTGAAGATCAAGCCTTCGAGGAGTATGGACAGCAGGAGCAAGGCCAAGAAGGCAAGTCGTGTCCTTGATCACTACTTTTCAGTCCTATACATCTTTACTTTCTCGTACTCAACATTTATGCTATGCACATGTTAAGATTAAATTGATGGGTCCCAATTAAGGTTCGCCTAGATTGAAACTACCTTTGCCTTGACCAACCGGGTTTACTTTTATCTTGGGTAGCTCATGCTTAGTGCTTACTTGGTATATGGTGGTTTAACTGAACTCAATGTTTAATCTTGCTTTACTTCTGTTATACCTTTCATTAATACAAGATCATGTATGTTTAATTGGAACATGGAGCGACCACCCAGGAAAATAGTGCTACCACAAGACTAAATGGCTCTGGTCTTGGCTGAATAATTAGAAACCTTAGTCTGGGGTGATCTTACTCATGATGAGGCAAGAGGGGGGACTAAGTCGTTGCATCATTGGCCTGTGGTGTTGTCGTCGTCTTTGAAGTTCCACTGCATAATAATTTAGGCTTGTGCTTTATTGAGACTTTCGGTCATGTAATAATGGTTAATACTCTCTTTATTTCATTATGACACTGTCTTTGATATTCGCTTATGTCGTACATGTGTATAACTTGATCCTGGCGCATATGTATTTAATGCACTCGATTTTGTCCTTAAAATTGGGTGTGACACCAGACTAGCAAACACTCGGCATTAGACTGCTACAACATGCACCGAGTAATGCAAGACTTACCCACGCCACCACCCCCTGAAGAGTACACCAAGAAAAAGGATAAGGGCAAGAACAAAGTCCACAACGATGAAGAAGAAGAGGCTGACTTCCAGACCGCCTCAAAAACTGTCAACGTCATCTTCGGCGGAATCCCAGGCACCGCATCTAAGCGAGCCAACAAACTTGTGCTCAGGGAAATCATGGCCATCGAACCAACGGATCCAACACCGCTAAAGTGGTCAGAAGTACCCATTTCCTTCAGCAGAAAGGACCAATGGACTAAGTTCTCAGAACCAGGCCGGTTCCCCCTATTACTAGATCCAGTTGTGGCAGGCTCCAAGTTAACCAAAGTACTCATCGATGGTGGAAGTGGGCTCAACGTCATTTTCGCCAAAACACTGAGGAAGATGTGCCTCGACGTTACAGAAATGCTTACTCCAACAGATTCACCCTTCTACGGCATCGTACCCGGAAACGCAGCTATACCACTAGGACAAGTCGTCCTCCCAGTTATCTTTGGGACTAAGGAACACTACCGTACCGAGTACATCAGATTTGAAGTCCCCGACTTCGAGACATCTTACGACGCCATACTCGAAAGGCCAGCACTCGCCAAGTTCATGGCCATACCACACTATGTTTACTTGGTACTCAAAATGCCAGGTCCCAAGGGAGAACTAACGCTACGAGGAGATCTCCGACGATCTTACGAATGCTATACCGAAGCCGTGGAAATCGCTGCGACTTCTCAGGCACCTAGCCCCATGCAACAAGTCTTCACAGCTTCAAAGAAGCTCCATCCAACCGAAGTCGAGATCCCAGAAAACAAGTCGGGGCCCGCAAAGGTGAAACCCGCCAGCGAGCAAGACTTCAAACCAGTCGACCTCCAGACGGGCGATCCTTCCAAGACAGCCCTGATCGAAACAGGGCTAGATCCTAAATAGGAATCCGCGCTCGTCAGTTTCCTTCGGGCTAACCATGATATCTTCGCTTGGAAATCGGCCGACATGCCAGGTGTGCCCAAGGAGCTGATCGAGCACTCCCTAAATGTCGATCGCAAAGCTACCCCAAAACGGCAATGACTTCGCAGATTCGCTCAAGATAGACGAGAAGCAATCAAGAAAGAGTTGGCCAAGCTACTCGGGGCAGGGTTCATCAACCTGACTGGCTAGCAAATCCCGTACTCATGCGTAAGAAAAACAACGAGTGGAGGATGTGCGTCGACTACACTAACCTCAACAAGCATTGTCCAAAAGACCCTTTCGGACTTCCCAGGATCGATCAAGTGGCCGACTCCACCGCTGGGTGCACTTTACTATGTTTTCTCGACTGCTACTCCGGCTATCATCAGATAAGCCTCAAGGAAGAAGATCAAGCCAAAACAGCTTTCATCACACCTTTCGGAGCTTTCTGCTACAAAATAATGTCCTTCGAACTAAAAAATGCAGGGGCAACTTATCAATGAGCCATACAAATGTTTTTTGAAAAGCAACTTCACCGCAATGTTGAAGCTTATGTCGATGACGTAGTCGTCAAAACAAGAAACCAAGAGGAACTCATCGCTGATTTGGAGGAAACTTTCTCCAGTCTACGTGCTTTCCGATGGAAACTCAATCCTACTAAGTGCGTCTTTAGAGTACCTTCTGGCAAGTTACTCGGGTTCATCATTAGCCATCGCGGAATTGAGGCCAACTCGGAAAAAATATCTGCCATCACAAACATGCAAGCACCAGCTAGCATCAAGGATGCGCAGAAACTCACAGGCTGCATGGCCGCTCTCAACCGGTTCATCTCGAGACTTGGAGAATGGGGACTACCCTTCTTTAAGCTTCTCAAATGCCAGGACAAGTTCAAATGGATGGAAGAGGCAGACAAGGCACTAACACAACTCAAAGACTTTTTATCAAAGCCTCCTGTACTCACCGCTCCTTCTCCGAACGAAAACTTGCTCCTATACATATCAGCTACTACTCATGTCGTCAGCACGGCAATAGTAGTCGAAGAGTCTAACCGGGCCACGCTTACAAGGTCCAACGACCTGTCTACTTCGTCAACAAAGTACTCTCGGACTCCAAAACTGTTCGAGGTATGCCCTAGAGGCAATCATAGAGATGATGATATTCCATTTGTATCCATGATTTGTATGTTGTGTTCATTGAATATCCATTGAAGGCTACTTGAATTGATTTGCAATTATGTGAATTGTATGTGAAACTCTTTACTTGTATGGTTATTCTAAAGTTGTCCCTAGTCGGAGTTCATGTGAGGACACACATGAATATTAGACTAGCACATGTATTAGTTGATGACTATGTTTCACAAGTCATGGACATGGAGATGTTGAACTAATAATGTGGACACATGTGGAGACATGTGCTAGGACTGACCCAACACGAGAAGTAGTTCTCTCTTTAAACAACATATACGCTTTGTCCTTACACCTGAGACTATCGCATGTATTCTAGATGTGGATCGACCTACTTAGGGGCTATCAAACGCTACGCCGTAACAGGGTAGTTATAAAGGTAGCTTTCGGGTTTGTCAAGAAGCATGCTATGAGACATGGTCAGTCAAGATGGGATTTGCCCCTCTCTGATTGAGAGTGATATCTCTAGGCCCCTCGAGTGATCGGATCCGAAAATGCATGGCCATGCTACGTACGGTTAAGAGTTAACCTACAAAGGGATTCCGAATCACAGGATCGAGAAAGAGCGGTCGGCTTGAAGCTAGACCAAATATCGTGAGGCAAAGGGAATAGCATGTATATTATGTTGTGATGGTTCGTCTGATATGATCTTCGTGTGCGTATAGGAGTTGGCACATCTTGCTAGAGGCCGCTACCGACTATTGGGCCGAGTAGGAGTACTCGGGCCATGTCTATACGTATCCGAACCCATAGGGTCACACACTTAAGGGGCTGGAAGCCCAATTCGGATCTGATCCGAGTTGGATTAGGTTTAGAAGTGCTAATGGGCCTCGGATCCAGAAGGCCCGTCAGGAACCTCTATAAATAGAGGGGTGGGGGCGCCCTAGGGTTTACACCTTTTGGCGAAACACACCTGCCGCGCCTCCCACGCCCTCGCCTGTTGCAACTCGCGGATCTAGCAGTCCGGCTTGTGACGCTTCCTCCCTGCACGTGTGGATACCTTGGAGGTGTTGCGCCTGCAGCACTTGGACGAGCCGCCGACGAGCCACGACGAGCCGACGATGAGCCGACGACGAGCCGCGGTACCGGAGGCGATCTTGCTGCACGTGGACGAGCTGCTGAGGAGCTGCTGGACGTGATCGACTATGTACGACTACGTTGATCGACTACGTACGACTACGTGATCGTCTTCACTGCATCGACACATATCTACATCTTCCGCACCAGTAGTGCATCGAGTGGTAATCCCGTGATCCTTATACGGCAGTTCTTCCTGGTTTTACGCGGTAGAAATTTTGATTTGCGCTAGTGTAGCCTACCTCGTATCCCAACAGTGGTATCAAGAGCCGTAGCTGCTTAGTTTTGGATTCGGGATGTGAGCATATGGAGATATGCGAGTTTTCTGTTTGATCTATGTCCTGGTTTCGTGCCCTTGCTACAATGGTAGTGTAACGACATACTCCTACCGGTCGGTTTCCGCCATCGGAGTTAAGTGATACACGTAAATCCAGTTGCAGTGAGCGAAGATCAATATGATTGGTCGAATCGAGATCCAGGGTCATACGCCAGGCGCATTAGATGTGCAATAGTAGATGGGATCTACTGCCGGGGTCGGGATTTTGCCGTATGCGTATGCTTCGGTAAATCAGCCGTAACTTTTCGGTACGATCTCGGATCGGGGCGATTTTTATATGAAAATTGATCTACAGAAAAAGTTACACATGAAATTCAATCGCTTTGCCGTTTTCAGCGAAATTAGATTTCCCAAATTCGGCTTGGAAGATGGAGTTTCGGGCCTCCGAAGTTTGGAATGTTAGGACGCCTAACTCTGTTTTGCAGGATGTATGTATGTATCTTGTGATCAGTATGGCCCCCTTGTGTATGTGATGCATGTGTGTAACTCATTCGTGACCTGTGTGTCGCGCGTACGGCAACACGGCAGGAGCCATATGTGTTGTCACTTTATTGTATTTAATGGTCTGCGTACCAATCTGTGATGATCCAAGCAACTATGTAATCTTCATTACTAGCTTCTTTACTAGCTATTAGGCGTAATAGCATGCTCTAGTTCTTGGAGGACTCATCACCAGGAGGATGGCGCACATGGAACATGGAGATGGAGATCACCATGGTGAACAGGTTCTATGGAGATGGAGATCACCATATGAAAACGGGTCATACTGTGTCACAACTGTGTGAATGCTATTCTGTTTATGTTTTACTTTCTGCATGCTGTGATGTTAGAAGTAGAACGATCCCTCACAAAGTTTAAGTTAGTATGCTCTCCCAACTAAAACTTGCACCGTCCCATGTCTTGTACAATTAGTGGTGGGTCTATGAAATTAGGGTGCCACTAGTTTTCCTTGACTAGACGGGTTTGTGTCGGACACTTACACGCATAAGGGTTGGTTTGCTTAACAAGGTTATCTTAACGGTTAAGGACCTTGGGGCATAAAGGTTGGGCGCCGAGACATAGAGATGTCACCCAACAACAGGAGTCATATGTGATATGATTAGCAAAAGTTGCCGGAGAAGTTGAGCCACGCAGCGGGGAAACTCTGAAGCGGGCATGCAACTCGAGTGTGCCTGTTGCGAAAGATCTGGGGAAAAAGATCTCGTGGGTCCACCGGTCAGATAGAAAGGACGTGTTGGGAAAGCTCCATCATGGATACGTTTGTCTTAGTGTATTTTGCATTACTTTTGTTGTAGATTAAATGGCACGTAGCAACACCACCGCATCGTTTGCTTTGCGTTCGGTCCTTGAGAAGGACAAGTTGAATGGAACAAACTACTTGGATTGGATCCGTAACCTGAGAATTGTTCTCAGGGCTGAGAAAAAGGAAGATGTTGTAGACACCCCACTACCACCAGTACCTGCTGATGATGCATCTGCTGCCGTTAAGGCTGCTTACAAGAAGGCATTTGATGCTAATCTTGAGGTAAGCTGCCTTATGCTTGCTTGCATGGAACCCAAGCTGCAGATGCAGTTCGAAACAAATCATGAGGCACACGATATGATCGTGGCGCTCAAGGACATGTTCCAGACACAGGCTAGGACCGAAAGGTTCAATGTGTCCAAAGCCTTTCTGGAGTGCAAGTTAGCAGAAGGCGCAGCAGTATGACCACATGTAATCAAGATGGTTGGTTACACTCAGTGATTGGAGAAGCTGGGCTTCCCAATGGGCAAAGAGTTGGCCACTGACTTCATTCTTTCATCTCTTCCGCCTAGCTATGGGAACTTCATCTCGAACTACCATATGCATGGGACGGAGAAGGGTCTGAATGAACTGTGTGGTATGCTCAAGACAGCAGAGGTAGACATTAAGAAAAGCGCTAGTACCAGCCATGTGATGGCTGTACAGAACAAGCCTACCTTTAAGAAGAAGGGCAATTCTTGGAAGAAGAAGGGCAAGGCTGGAGTGTCCAAGCCAAACCCAGCACCCAAGGCTAAAGCTGGACCTGCTCCAGATAAAGAGTGCTTTTACTGTCATGAACTTGGTCACTGGAAGAGAAACTGCAAGCAGTACCTAGCTTCGTTGAAGAACGGCGGAAGTAAGAGTACTTCTACCTCAGGTACGCTTGTTGTTAATGTTATAGACAACATATTTCTCGCTGATACAATTATTAATTCTTGGGTATTTGATACCGGATCGGTTGCTCATATTTGCAATTCGATGCAGGGAATGATAAGAAGTAGAAGCGTGGAAAGAGGAGAAGTTGATTTCCGCGTGGGCAATAATGCAAGAGTTGCTGTGTTGACCGTCGGGACGATGCAACTCCACCTCCCGTCAGGATTTATTATGGAGTTGAATAATTGTTATTTTGTTCCTAGTTTAAGTCGAAACATTTTGTCTCCTTCATGCTTGATGAAGGATGGCTATTCATTTGCGAGTGAAAACAATGGTTGTGTGATCTCTAAGAATAATATGTTTATAGCTTTTGCACCCATTGTGAATGGATTATTTGTTTTAAATCTTGATGGTTCACTTGTCTGTAATGTAAGTGCTAAAAGGCCTCGGCCTAATGATTTGAGTCCTACCTACTTGTGGCATTGTCGTTTGGGTCATATAAGTGAAAAGCGCATGAAGAAGCTCCATTCTGATGGACTTCTAACTTCGTTTGATTTTGAATCATACGAGACATGTGAGGCTTGCTTGCTAGGCAAGATGACCAAGACGCCTTTCACAGGATTTCCTGAGAGAGCAGTAGACTTGTTGGAACTCGTACATAGTGATGTATGCGGACCAATGAGCACGACGGCTAGAGGAGGATTCCAATACTTCATAACTTTCACTGATGATTTTAGTAGATATGGCTATGTCTACTTGATGAGGCACAAGTCTGAAACCTTTGAAAAGTTCAAGGAATTTCAGAATGAAGTTGAAAATCAGCGTGGCAAGAAAATTAAGGCCTTACGATCTGATCGTGGAGGCGGGTATTTGAGCCACGAGTTTAGCAATCATCTAAAGAGTTGCGGAATTGTTCCACAACTTACGCCGCCTGGAACACCTCAGAGAAACGGTGTGTTCGAGCGACGTAATCGAACTTTGTTAGACATGGTTCGATCAATGATGAGCCAGTCGGACCTACCGTTGTCATTTTGGGGATACGCTCTAGAAACAGCAGCTTTCACACTTAATAGGGTACCATCTAAATCCGTAGTTAAGACACCATATGAGATATGGACTGGAAAGGTTCCTAGTTTGTCTTTTCTAAAGATTTGGGGATGTGAAGTGTTTGTCAAGTGACTTCAGTCGGACAAGATCACACCCAAGTCGGATAAGTGCATTTTCGTGGGATATCCAAAGGAAACTTTGGGATATTATTTCTACAACCGATCAGAAGGCAAAGTGTTTGTCGCTCGGAACGGGGTTTTCCTAGAGAAAGAGTTTCTCAAAGGAGAAAAGAGTGGAAAGACAGTGCATCTTGAAGAAGTTCAAGATGAGCCAATCGGGCAAGAATCAATGAGTGATGCTAACGTAGCAGAACAAGTTGAGATACCCATGGCAAGAGAAGCACCGCCACAACCACGAAGGTCAGCAAGGCTCTGCGAAATGCGAGAAATATTATTGTTGGACAATGATGAGCCTACGACATATGCAGAAGCAATGATGGACCCAGACTCCGAAAAATGGCAGAGTGCCATGCAATCCGAAATAGAGTCCATGGGAGACAATCAAGTTTGGAACTTGGTTGACCCGCCTGATGGTGTTAAAGCCATAGAGTGCAAGTGGATCTTTAAGAAGAAAAAAGACATGGATGGAAATGTTCACATCTATAAAGCACGACTTGTCGCAAAAGGTTTTCGACAAGTTCAAGGAGTTGACTACGACGAGACCTTCTCGCCCGTAGTGATGCTTAAGTCCATTCGGATTATTCTAGCTATAGCTGCATATTTCGATTATGAGATATGGCAGATGGATGTCAAGACAGCTTTCCTGAATGGAAACCTAGCTGAGGACGTGTATATGATACAGCCCGAGGGTTTTGTCGATTCGAAAAATGCTGGAAAGGTATGCAAGCTTCAGAGATCCATTTATGGATTGAAGCAAGCATCTAGGAGTTGGAACATTCGTTTTGATGAAGTGGTCAAAGGGTTTGACTTCACCAAGAACGAAGAAGAGTCTTGTGTTTACAAGAAGGTTAGTGGGAGCTCTATAGTATTTCTAATCTTATATGTGGATGACATATTACTGATTGAAAATAACATTCCTATGCTTGAGTCCGTAAAGACTTCACTGAAAAATAGTTTTTCGATGAAGGACTTAGGGGAAGCGGCATATATTCTGGGCATTAAGATCTATAGAGATAGATCGAGAAGGCTTATAGGTTTAAGCCAAGATACTTACATTGACAAAGTATTGAAGCGGTTCAGCATGGAAGAGGCAAAGAAAAGGGTTCTTGCCTATGTCACATGGCATACATCTCAGCAAGACTCAGTGTCCTTCGACTGCTGATGAGCGGGATCACATGAGTAGAGTGCCATATGCCTCGGCTATTGGATCTATCATGTATGCAATGATAAGTACTCGCCCAGATGTTTCATATGCGCTAAGTATGACAAGCAGACACCAATCTGATCCAGGTGAGAGTCACTGGACAGCGGTGAAAAAAAATTCTTAAGTACTTGAGAAGGACTAAAGATATGTTCCTCGTCTATGGAGGTGAGGAGGAGCTTGTTGTAACAGGTTACACCGATGCTAGTTTCCAAACCGACCGAGATGATTTAAAGTCACAATCAGGATTTGTGTTCACGCTAAATGGTGGTGCTGTTAGTTGGAAGAGTTACAAGCAGGAGACGGTGGCCGATTCTACGACAGAAGCCGAGTACATCGCGGCTTCGGAAGCCGCGAAGGAAGGTGTTTGGATAAGGAATTTCCTCATTGAGCTTGGTGTGTTCCCAAATGCGTCCAGCCCATTGAATCTCTACTGTGATAACAATGGGGCAATTGCGCAAGCAAAGGAGCCAAGGAACCACCAGAAGAACAAACACGTAATGCGGCGATTTCATCTCATTCGAGACTTCGTTAACCGGGGTGAGATCAAGATATGCAAAATACACACGGATCTGAACATTTCTGATCCGTTGACAAAACCACTCCCGCAGGCTAAGCATGATGCGCATGTAAGAGCTATGGGTATTAGGTACCTTCTAGATTGACTCTAGTGCAAGTGGGAGACTGTTGGAGGTATGCCCTAGAGGCAATCATAGAGATGATGATATTCCATTTGTATCCATGATTTGTATGTTGTGTTCATTGAATATCCATTGAAGGCTACTTGAATTGATTTGCAATTATGTGAATTGTATGTGAAACTCTTTACTTGTATGGTTATTCTAAAGTTGTCCCTAGTCGGAGTTCATGTGAGGACACACATGAATATTAGACTAGCACATGTATTAGTTGATGACTATGTTTCACAAGTCATGGACATGGAGATGTTGAACTAATAATGTGGACACATGTGGAGACATGTGCTAGGACTGACCCAACACGAGAAGTAGTTCTCTCTTTAAACAACATATACGCTTTGTCCTTACACCTGAGACTGTCGCATGTATTCTAGATGTGGATAGACCTACTTAGGGGCTATCAAACGCTACGCCGTAACAGGGTAGTTATAAAGGTAGCTTTCGGGTTTGTCAAGAAGCATGCTATGAGACATGGTCAGTCAAGATGGGATTTGCCCCTCTCTGATTGAGAGTGATATCTCTGGGCCCCTCGAGTGATCGGATCCGAAAATGCATGGCCATGCTACGTACGGTTAAGAGTTAACCTACAAAGGGATTCCGAATCACAGGATCGAGAAAGAGCGGTCGGCTTGAAGCTAGACCAAATATCGTGAGGCAAAGGGAATAGCATGTATATTATGTTGTGATGGTTCGTCTGATATGATCTTCGTGTGCGTATAGGAGTTGGCACGTCTTGCTAGAGGCCGCTACCGAATATTGGGCCGAGTAGGAGTACTCGGGCCATGTCTATACGTATCCGAACCCATAGGGTCACACACTTAAGGGGCTGGAAGCCCAATTCGGATCTGATCCGAGTTGGATTAGGTTTAGAAGTGCTAATGGGCCTCGGATCCAGAAGGCCCGTCAGGAACCTCTATAAATAGAGGGGTGGGGGCGCCCTAGGGTTTACACCTTTTGGCGAAACACACCTGCCGCGCCTCCCACGCCCTCGCCTGTTGCAACTCGCGGATCTAGTAGTCCGGCTTGCGACGCTTCCTCCCTGCACGTGTGGATTCCTTGGAGGTGTTGCGCCTGCAGCACTTGGACGAGCCGCCGATGAGCCACGACGAGCCGACGACGAGCCGCGGTACCGGAGGCGATCTTGCTGCACGTGGACGAGCTGCTGAGGAGCTGCTGGACGTGATCGACTATGTGCGACTACGTTGATCGACTACGTACGACTACGTGATCGTCTTCACTGCATCGACGCATATCTACATCTTCCGCACCAGTAGTGCGTCGAGTGGTAATCCCGTGATCCTTATACGGCAGTTCTTCCTGGTTTTACGCGGTAGAAATTTTGATTTGCGCTAGTGTAGCCTACCTCGTATCCCAACAAAAACTTGGTATTCACCGATACAAAAGCTCTTATATGCAATCCTGCTCACCTCCCGGAAACTGCGCCATTATTTCCAGGAGCACAACATCACAGTCATCTCTGACTTCCCACTCAGTGAAATTCTCCACAATAGAGACGAAACGGGTAGAATCTCCAAATGGGCAGTTGAACTCGGAGCTCTCACCTTAGACTTCAGACCAAGGACAGCTATTAAATCCCAAGCTTTTGTCGACTTCGTGGCTGAATGGACTGAAAACCAAGTACCAACACCAGTTGAGCGGCCGGAGCACTGGGTAATGTACTTCGACGGGTCCCTTAAACTTGAAGGGGCCGGTGCAGGCGTACTCCTCATCTCCCCCAAGGGAGACTAGCTAAAATACGTACTGCAAATTTTCTGGGAAGCATCTAACAACGAAGCCGAGTACGAAGCACTGCTACATGGCCTTCGCCTTGCAATCTCCCTCGGCATCAAAAGACTATTGGTGTACGGCGACTCTCTTGTCGTTATAAACCAAGTCAATGACGAATGGGACTGAAACAAGGACAATATGGATGCTTACTGCAAAGAAGTCTGCAAACTGGGAAACAAGTTCTCAGGCTTGGAGTTTCATCACATCGTCCGTGACAACAACGTAGCCGCCGACATCTTATTCAAAATGGGCTCAACTCGTGCAGAGGTTCTAGTAGGAATTTTCGTACACGAACTGCACAAGCCATCCATACCTGAACAAGTCACACCGCCAGTGGTTCAGACTGCTGACGTCACTCGAGAAATCATGATGATCGAAGTTGACTAGAGGACACCTTTCGTCGAGCTGAACAAATCTCCCGGCGAGTAAAAAATTACATTCTAGTCGGGGACAAGCTCTACAGGAAAGGTGCATCATCCGGGGTACTCATGAAGTGCGTTACCCGGGAAGACGGCCAAGAAATCTTAGAGGAAATCCACAAAGGGATCAGTGGCAACCATGCCTTTTCACAGACAATAGTCGGCAAGGCTTTCAGAGCAGGCTTCTACTAGCCAATGGCTCCGGCCGACGCTAAAAACTAGTTCAGAAGTGCAAAGGTTGTCAATTCTTTACCAAACAGTAGCATGCATCGGCCTAAAAGCTAGTCACAATACCTCCAACATGGCCGTTCACCTGCTGGGGGCTCAACATGATAGGGCCACTACCAACTGTGCCAGGAGGATTCAACCGAGTACTCGTGGCAATCGACAAATTCACCAAGTGGATCGAGGTCAAACCAGTCACTTGCCCCAAGGCAAACCAGGTCCTCAACTTCTTGGATGAAATCGTACACCGCTACGGTTTTCCCAACAGGATTATCACAGACCTAGGGTCAAACTTCAACAATCACGACTTTTGGGAATACTACAAGAATAGCGGCATCGACGTCCGCTATGTCTCGGTCGCTCACCCGCCAGCCAATGGACAAGTCGAGCATGCCAACGGCATGATACTCAACGCCCTCAAGAAAAGACTACATGATGTCGGCAACACCAAGGGCGGCAAATGGCTCAAAGAGTTACCCAATGCTCTATGGGGACTACGTACCCAACCATGCAAGACTACTGGGCTCTCTCCCTATTTTCTCGTGTATGGCTCAGAAGCCATACTACCCGCTGACATCATGTGGCAATCACCCTCAGTCGAACAATATGACGAAGAGCTGGCAGAAGAAACAAGGCGAACAGATCTAGACAGTCCAGAAGAAGCAAGATGCACAGCACTAGTGCAATCTGCCAGGTACCTTGACGGTTTAAGGTGTTACCACGACCGTAACGTCAAGGAACGATCTTTCAACTTGGGCGATATGGTCCTCAAGCGAATCCAAGACACAACAGGGTTGCATAAACTCAATTCATCATGGGAGGGTCCTTACATCGTATCAAAGGTTACGGGACCCGGATCTTACAGACTGCAAGAGCTTTCAGCAGAACAAGTACCAAACTCTTGGAATATAGAACACCTCTGTCGCTACTATCCGTAGCAATTCCCGAGTAATGCTTCAAGGCATCACGGCCCCGGTACAAATGTTCAACGGAGTAATTCTTTACTCAGGACCGAAAATACATCAAGTTACATACGAGTAAAAGTACTCAAAATACAAAAGGACTACAAGCAACTGCCTACTGGCGGGCTGGATTTAAGCCTCAGGCTTTTACTATATCACAAGGCTACTCAGGTCTGCCGACTACAATGGGAAGGGCCTACACGCAAGGAAGCTGCACAAAACGCAGCCATATTCAGGTCCTCTACCCAAGGCAACACCAGGAACTCCTGCATCACCACTGCCTTGACAGCAGCAATGATGAATCCCGTGCGCCGCGCCTAGAGGGAACCAAGGCTGCTCTTTTGCTAGCCTTGCGGAGCCAACCCACTCTACGGCCACACCTCCACCTCTAAGAGAGCGGGATAAAGACCGCGGCACTCGTCACCTGTCACTCGCGAGTTCCAGCGCGTACTCCACTAGATCATGAGCTGCAAGATGAGGCGCGCGATGAAACCTCCTACGAGGATTCTTCTAGCATCACGGCTATCCCTACGAGCGCAGGAGTCTGTGGAGGGAAGGTGGCTTCAATCTACAAGGAATCTTCTAGCACCGCACTCCTTGACGGCTCTCTACACTCAAACAACAACAACCGAAGGCAATCCATGGCTACTCAGAAACTTAGTTCGGGTCGACCTCCAGGGATCTATTTATAGCCAAGCGCTACAACTACCACCCACCCAGGGGTTACTATGTGCCCATGATCAATGGGTCTGACGACTTCTGACTCTGCCCACGTGAAAGCATTCACGCCACAAAGGACAAAAGAGAACAGTAGACCCGTGCATCGCCAAAAAAACGGAGTACTCGACAACATCACGACTACTCGAAACTCCAAACTACTCTAGCCACGCATGACCCGCGCTCGACACAAATCGTTGTCTCGGGGGCTTGGAGGAGTCCGACCCTTTGCTCAAGGGTCGGGCGAGGCGAAGCCTCATGGCCAGGGGTCGGGGGCACCCGACCCTGGGACCCAGGGTCGGGCGAGGCGGAGTTCCCGCTTTAGGGGTCGGGCTCAGCCGACCCCGGGACCTTGGGTCGGGCGAGACGGAGTAAACTACTCCTCACCCACATCAATACAACTACCTCAAGTAAAGAAAGAACCAGCATTCATTTATCAAGGTATCGTCCAAAGTACTCGAAAATAACTACAAGAGTACACAGAGATCAAGGTTCCTCCAGAGAGACAAACTCAGACATCTTCGACGCGATAGGCTCCGCCTCCTCGAGGTACTGCGCATATGATTCTTCCGTGCAGTTGCGAGCCACGCCGTCACCAGCTGCATCCAAGTCTGCCCTCGGGTAGTATGACTTCACAACAGCAAGGACTTGTTTGCAAACAGCCTTGCAAAGACCTACTACTTTACTCGGGGCCACCTTCAATCGCTCGACTAGCGATTGAGGTCCTACGTTCTCTTCTGCGGGGGCAATGGCATTCACCAAATCTTCCGCTGCTACAGTCAACTCCTGGAGTTCGTCTCGGAGTCTTCCCATGGTCTGGGCATGATCTCTGCATGCCACCATGGCCATAGCAAGCATCACGCCATTCTGCATCTTCCTGTCTCGCTGATGCTCACAAGCAGCCTATGCTTCAGTCAGCGCGGCCCAAAGACGTTCAGCTTCCGCCACTCGATCGTGCGCGTTTCTCCAGTCGAGGACTTGGCTCCTTGCAGCCGCCTCTCGCCTCTTGAGCTCTGCAAAACAGATAAGTTCAAACACAGCCGACTACACTCGGACATACTCGGAATATGCAAAGTATTCACCTTGATACTTTTTGTTCAGAGGCTTGTAGCGGCTCTCCAGTTTTTGTTGCAGGACTTCGTGATCCGACCGTTCCACAACAAACGACTTCGCTCCAACTTCGTGAACCCTCAAGGCTTCTGTAAGTTGAGCACATTCCTACTCCAATTGATGACTTCGTTCCTGAAGGGTCCGAGTGTGCAAAGTGTGTGAAGATCAGTCAAAAGCCTTAGTTACTCACTATGTAACAAAGCAAAGTAAATTCACCTAGAAGCTTCGGAAAACATCAACGGCCCTATGGAACTCTGAGTCAGATGGCAGGCTGAGTACTGGTCTTTGAGTACTCTCCGCAAGATAAGGAGTCGCACTCAAAGTAGCACCTAAAACATGTATCATCAGTTACCTGATTACCACGACTACAAAACATGGACTACAGATACATACCTGGAGCAGTGGCTCTTTGGATTTTCCACACCCACTACAGCCAGAGATCCGCCAGTGGATGTTGATAAGTTAGCACTTCCCGAACCCGACGCGGCGGCAGGCACCTCCACCAAATGGATGACGTCTTGAAGCATAGACATTGTAGCTCCAAGGCGACAAGCGTCGACTTCGGGTATTTCATCAACACTCAAATCCTCCAAGGGAGCAGATAAAGTAGTCGGGGGATCCGACTCTACCCCTGTCTCTACAGGGATAATTTCCTCTGCATCTCTGTATCAAAATATGTCATTATACAACTTCAAGACAACTTAAAAATAAACACCAGACAAGCAAGCTCATCGAGTGGAGCGTGGAGGAAATCGCACACGTTTCTTCTCAACAATAGGTGGCCGAGTACTCGGCGCCGCAGGAACAGCTGGCGACGCTGTCTTCTCGCCAAGACCTGGGAAACACAAGTCAAGACTACAATACAACTTAGACAAACGAAATTAGTCGGGACAGACAGCTTACCACTGGCGATTACATTGGACAACAAGGAACCAGTAGCAACTACTGGCGACACCTCCTTCACAACACCCGCTACTCTGGCGGGCAACCCCAGGACTGCCTGGTCAGTAACTGGTAGTATGGTAGCCGGCGAAGCCTGTGCGTTCAGCTCGGGGGCTACTCCAGCATCTGCTGACAGCGCTCTCTCTGGTACCTCTGCAACAGATGCAATACCTATGCCAGGGTCGGTCATGACTACTTCCCCAGAAGCAGCCTCGTCATGACCAAGTGCCGTATCAACAGCCTTTTTTGAACAAGACAAAGTAGTCACAATGCTTGCAAGCTCAAATTCATCATCTACAATTGAGTACGCGACTACATACCTTGGTACCCCGAGACTTCTCAGGGGTTGAAGCAGACTTAGTCGCAGACATTTTGCGGACTACTCTGCGTTTCGTCACAGGAGGGGAGGGCTCGTCCTCCGACTCCTCGACAACAGTTTCTTCTTCTTCCAACTGCACCAAGTAGCCAGCCAGAACTCGAGACTACAAAAAACAACAAGTCGATATTAAAACAACAAATATCACACAAGTCAAAGAGTACAAGTCAAGCACCAGAACATACCACTTCTGGCTCATACCAGGCTTCATACTGCCTCAGAGCTGTAGGGATCACTGGTACTCCCTATTAGTTCCTGAAGAACTTGGCCAGCAGCGCCTCTACATCATCATCGGATATATCCTCATCGGACATACGCGATGGATCATTAAGACCTGTGTACTCACTCCCTGAGTGAGTACGTTTCTGAAGCGGCTGGATTCTTCTCTTCAGAAAACTGGCTGCCATGTTAATCCCGGTCAGACCGAGTGCCTTTAACTCGGTAATCTGCTGCATCAAGTGGTCAAGCTCCAGGGTGTCTTCGGGTTCGCTCACCCAGTTCTCTGCATGCTTCAGCGCATGGCCAGTAACCACAGGCAAGCGAGGATCATGGTTCCCGATGTAGAACCACCTTTTCTTCCACTCCCCACGGGAGTCAGTCAAGTTATACTCAATATATGCGCCCGAGTTCCTAAGTTGGTGTTGGGATACGAGGTAGGCTACACTAGCGCAAATCAAAATTTCTACCGCGTATAACCAGGAAGAACTGCCGTATAAGGATCACGGGATTACCACTCGACGCACTACTGGTGCGGAAGATGTAGATATGCGTCGGTGCAGTGAAGACGATCACGAAGTCGTACGTAGTCGATCACGTCCAGCAGCTCCTCAGCAGCTCGTCCACGTGCAGCAAGATCACCTCCGGTGCCGCGGCTCGTCGGCGGCTCGTCGGCGGCTCGTCGATGGCTCGTCCAAGTGCTGCAGGCGCAACACCTCCAAGGTATCCACACGTGCAGGGAGGAAGCGTCGCAAGCCGGATTGCTAGATCCGCGAGTTGCAACAGGCGAGGGCGTGGGAGGCGCGGCAAGTGTGTTTCGCCAAAAAGGTGTAAACCCTAGGGCGCCCCCACCCCTCTATTTATAGAGGTTCCTGATGGGCCTCTGGATCCGAGGCCCATTAGTACTCCTAAACCTAATCCAACTCGGATCAGATCCGAATTGGGCTTCCAGCCCCTTAAGTGTGTGACCCTATGGTTCGGATACGTATAGACATGGCCCGAGTACTCCTACTCGGCCCAATAGTCGGTAGCGGCCTCTAGCAAGACGTGCCAACTCCTATACGCACACGAAGATCATATCAGACGAACCATCACAACATAATATACATGCTATTCCCTTTGCCTCACGATATTTAGTCTAGCTTCAAGCCGACCGCTCTTTCTCGATCCTGTGATTCGGAATCCCTTTATAGGTTAACTCTTAACTGTACGTAGCATGGCCATGCATTTTCGGATCCGATCACTCGAGGGGCCCAGAGATATCACTCTCAATCAGAGAGGGGCAAATCCCATCTTGACTGACCATGTCTCATAGCATGCTTCTTGACAAACCCGAAAGCTACCTTTATAACTACCCTGTTACGGCGTAGCGTTTGATAGCCCCTAAGTAGGTCGATCCACATCTAGAATACATGCGACAGTCTCAGGTCTAAGTTCAAAGCGTATATGTTGTTTTAAAGAGAGAACTACTTCTCGTGTTGGGTCAGTCCTAACACATGTCTCCACATGTGTCCACATTATTAGTTCAACATCTCCATGTCCATGACTTGTGAAACATAGTCATCAACTAATACATGTGCTAGTCTAATATTCATGTGTGTCCTCACATGAACTCCGACTAGGGACAACTTTAGAATAACCATACAAGTAAAGAGTTTCACATACAATTCACATAATTGCAAATCAATTCAAGTAGCCTTTAATGGATATTCAATGAACACAATATACAAATCATGGATACAAATGGAATATCATCATCTCTATGATTGCCTCTAGGGCATACCTCCAACAGTCTCCCACTTGCACTAGAGTCAATCTAGAAGGTACCTAATACCCATAGCTCTTACATGCGCATCATGCTTAGCCTGCGGGAGTGGTTTTGTCAACGGATCATAAATGTTCAGATCCATGTGTATTTTGCATATCTTGATCTCACCCCTGTTAACGAAGTCTCGAATGAGATGAAATCGCCGCATTACGTGTTTGTTCTTCTGGTGGTTCCTTGGCTCCTTTGCTTGCGCAATTGCCCCATTGTTATCACAGTAGAGATTCAATGGGCTGGACGCATTCGGGAACACACCAAGCTCAATGAGGAAATTCCTTATCCAAACACCTTCCTTCGCGGCTTCCGAAGCCGCGATGTACTCGGCTTCTGTCGTAGAATCGGCCACCGTCTCCTGCTTGGAACTCTTCCAACTAACAGCACCACCATTTAGCGTGAACGCAAATCCTGATTGTGACTTTGAATCATCTCGGTCGGTTTGGAAACTAGCATCGGTGTAACCTGTTACAACGAGCTCCTCCTCACCTCCATAGACGAGGAACATATCTTTAGTCCTTCTCAAGTACTTAAGAATTTTTTTTCACCGCTGTCCAGTGACTCTCACCTGGATCAGATTGTTGTCTGCTTGTCATACTTAGCGCATATGAAATATCTGGGCGAGTACTTATCATTGCATACATGATAGATCCAATAGCCAAGGCATATGGCACTCTACTCATGCGATCCCGCTCATCAGCAGTCGAAGGACACTGAGTCTTGCTGAGATGTATGCCATGTGACATAGGCAAGAACCCTTTCTTTGCCTCTTCCATGCTGAACCGCTTCAACACTTTGTCAATGTAAGTATCTTGGCTTAAACCTATAAGCCTTCTCGATCTATCTCTATAGATCTTAATGCCCAGAATATATGCCGCTTCCCCTAAGTCCTTCATCGAAAAACTATTTTTCAGTGAAGTCTTTACGGACTCAAGCATAGGAATGTTATTTCCAATCAGTAATATGTCATCCACATATAAGATTAGAAATACTACAGAGCTCCCACTAACCTTCTTGTAAACACAAGACTCTTCTTCGTTCTTGGTGAAGTCAAATCCTTGACCACTTCATCAAAACAAATGTTCCAACTCCTAGATGCTTGCTTCAATCCATAAATGGATCTCTGAAGCTTGCATACCTTTCCAGCATTTTTCGGATCGACAAAACCCTCGGGCTGTATCATATACACGTCCTCAGCTAGGTTTCCATTCAGGAAAGCTGTCTTGACATCCATCTGCCATATCTCATAATCGAAATATGCAGCTATAGCTAGAATAATCCGAATGGACTTAAGCATCACTACGGGCGAGAAGGTCTCGTCGTAGTCAACTCCTTGAACTTGTCGAAAACCTTTTGCGACAAATCGTGCTTTATAGATGTGAACATTTCCATCCATGTCCTTTTTCTTCTTATAGATCCACTTGCACTCTATGTCTTTAACACCATCAGGCGGGTCAACCAAGTTCCAAACTTGATTGTCTCCCATGGACTCTATTTCGGATTGCATGGCACTCTGCCATTTTTCGGAGTCTGGGTCCATCATTGCTTCTGCATATGTCGCAGGCTCATCATTGTCCAACAATAATATTTCTCGCATTTCGTGGAGCCTTGCTGACCTTCGTGGTTGTGGCGGTGCTTCTCTTGCCATGGGTATCTCAACTTGTTCTGCTACGTTAGCATCACTCATTGATTCTTGCCCGATCGGCTCATCTTGAACTTCTTCAAGATGCACTATCTTTCCACTCTTTTCTCCTTTGAGAAACTCTTTCTCTAGGAAAACCCCGTTCCGAGCGACAAACACTTTGCCTTCTGATCGGTTGTAGAAATAATATCCCAAAGTTTCCTTTGGATATCCCACGAAAATGCACTTATCCGACTTGGGTGTGATCTTGTCCGACTGAAGTCGCTTGACAAACACTTCACATCCCCAAATCTTTAGAAAAGACAAACTAGGAACCTTTCCAGTCCACATCTCATATGGTGTCTTAACTACGGATTTAGATGGTACCCTATTTAGTGTGAAAGCTGCTGTTTCTAGAGCGTATCCCCAAAATGACAACGGTAGGTCCGACTGGCTCATCATTGATCGAACCATGTCTAACAAAGTTCGATTACGTCGCTCGGACACACCGTTTCTCTGAGGTGTTCCAGGTGGCGTAAGTTGTGGAACAATTCCGCAACTCTTTAGATGATTGCTAAACTCGTGGCTCAAATACTCGCCTTCACGATCAGATCGTAAGGCCTTAATTTTCTTGCCACGCTGATTTTCAACTTCATTCTGAAATTCCTTGAACTTTTCAAAGGTTTCAGACTTGTGCCTCATCAAGTAGACATAGCCGTATCTACTAAAATCATCAGTGAAAGTTATGAAGTATTGGAATCCTCCTCTAGCCGTCATGCTCATTGGTCCGCATACATCACTATGTACGAGTTCCAACAAGTCTACTGCTCTCTCAAGAAATCCTGTGAAAGGCGTCTTGGTCATCTTGCCTAGCAAGCAAGCCTCACATGTCTCGTATGATTCAAAATCAAACGAAGTTAGAAGTCCATCAGAATGGAGCTTCTTCATGCGCTTTTCACTTATATGACCCAAACGACAATGCCACAAGTAGGTAGGACTGAAATCATTAGGCCGAGGCCTTTTAGCACTTACATTACAGACAGGTGAACCATCAAGATTTAGAACAAACAATCCATTCACAATGGGTGCAAAAGCCATAAACATATTATTCTTAGAGATCACACAACCATTGTTTTCACTCGCAAATGAATAACCATCCTTCATCAAGCTTGAAGGAGATAAAATGTTTCGACTTAAACTAGGAACAAAATAACAATTATTCAACTCCATAATAAATCCTGACGGGAGGTGGAGTTGCATCGTCCCGACGGTCAAAGCAGCAACTCTTGCATTATTGCCCACGCGGAAATCAACTTCTCCTCTTTCCATGCTTCTACTTCTTATCATTCCCTGCATCGAATTGCAAATATGAGCAACCGATCCGGTATCAAATACCCAATAATTAATAATTGTATCAGCGAGAAATATGTTGTCTATAACATAAACAACAAGCGTACCTGAGGTAGAAGTACTCTTACTTCCGCCGTTCTTCAACGAAGCTAGGTACTGCTTGCAGTTTCTCTTCCAGTGACCAAGTTCATGACAGTAAAAGCACTCTTTGTCTGGAGCAGGTCTAGGTCCAGCTTTAGCCTTGGGCGTTGGGTTTGGCTTGGACGTTCCAGCCTTGCCCTTCTTCTTCCAAGAATTGCCCTTCTTCTTAAAGCTGGGCTTGTTCTGTATCGCCATCACATGGCTGGTACTAGCGCTTTTCTTGATGTCAGCCTCTGCTGTTTTAAGCATGCCACACAGCTCATTCAGACCCTTCTCCGTCCCATGCATATGGTAGTTCGAGATGAAGTTCCCATAGCTAGGCGGAAGAGACGAAAGAATGAAATCAGTGGCCAACTCTTGGCCCAGTGGGAAGCCCAGCTTCTCCAACCGTTGAGTGTAACCAACCATCTTGATTACGTGTGGTCCTACTGCTGCGCCTTCTGCTAGCTTGCTCTCAACAAAGGCCTTAGACACATTGAACCTTTCAGTCCTGGCCTGTGTTTGGAACATGTCTCTAAGCGCCACGATCATATTGTGCGCCTCATGGTTTGTTTCAAACTGCATCTGCAGCTCGGGTTCCATGCAAGCAAGCATAAGGCAGCTTACTTCGAGGTTAGCATCACATGCTTTCTTGTAAGCATTCTTAGCAGCAGCGGGTGCATCATCAGCAGGTTCTTCTGGTAGTGGGTTGTCTAGAACATCTTCCTTTTTCTCAGGCCTGAGAACAATTCTCAGGTTGCGGATCCAATCCGAGTAATTTGTTCCATTCAACTTGTCCTTCTCAAGGACCGAACGCAAAGCAAACGGTGTAGTGCTGCTAGGTGCCATTTAATCTACAACAAAGTAATGCAAAATACACTAAGACAAATGTATCCATGATAGAGCAAATTACATTAAACTATTTTAACAGAATCTACTCCCACTAAAATCAATATCCCTCTATTGAAACTTAGTGATTCAGGATCCACAACTAACAAGTCCACTAGTGAGCTTTAGCATCACTGGTAGCAAACGAGGTAGATCGGTAAGCAACTTTTGCTAATCATATCACATATGACTCCTGTTGTTGGGTGACATCTCTATGTCTCGGCGCCCAACCTTTATGCCCCAAGGTCCTTAACCGTTAAGATAACCTTGTTAAGCAAACCAACCCTTATGCGTGTAAGTGTCCGACACAAACCCGTCTAGTCAAGGAAAACTAGTGGCACCCTAATTTCATAGACCCACCACTAAATGTACAAGACATGGGACGGTGCAAGTTTTAGTTGGGAGGGCATACTAACTTAAAATTTGCGAGGGATCGTTCTACTTCTAACATCACAGCATGCAGAAAGTAAAACATAAACAGAATAGCATTCACACAGCTTGTGACACAGTATGGCCCGTTTTCATATGGTGATCTCCATCTCCATAGAACCTGTTCACCATGGTGATCTCCATCTCCATGTTCCATGTGCGCCATCCTCCTGGTGATGAGTCCTCCAAGAACTAGAGCATGCTATTACGCCTAATAGCTAAAAAGGATCTAGTAATGAAGATTACATAGTTGCTTGGATCATCACAGATTGGTACGCAGACCATTAAATACAATAAAGTGACAACACATATGGCTCCTGCCGTGTTGCCGTACGCGCAACACGCAGGTCACGAATGAGTTACACACATGCATCACATACACAAGGGGGTCATACTGATCACAAGATACATACATACATCCTGCAAAAGAGAGTTAGGCGTCATAACTTTCCAAACTTCGGAGGCCTGAAACTCCATCTTCCAAGCCGAATTTGGGAAATCTAATTTCGCCGAAAACGGCGAAGCGGTTGAATTTCATGTGTAACTTTTTCTGTAGATCAATTTTCGTATATAAATTGCCCCGATCCGAGATCGTACCGAAAAGTTACGGCTGATTTACCGAAGCATACGCATACGGCAAAATCCCGACCCCGGCAGTAGATCCCATCTACTATTGCACATCTAATGCGCCTGGCGTATGACCCTGGACCTCGATTCGACCAATCATATTGATCTTTGCTCACTGCAACTGGATTTACGTGTATCACTTAACTCCGATGGCGGAAACCGACCGGTAGGAGTATGTCGTTACACTACCATTGCAACAAGAGCACGAAATCAGGACATAGATCAAACAGAGAACTCGCATATCTCCATATGCACACATCCCGAATCCAAAACTAAGCAGCTACGGCTCTTGATACCACTGTTGGGATACGAGGTAGGCTACACTAGCGCAAATCAAAATTTCTACCGCGTATAACCAGGAAGAACTGCCGTATAAGGATCACGGGATTACCACTCGACGCACTACTGGTGCGGAAGATGTAGATATGCGTCGGTGCAGTGAAGACGATCACGTAGTCGTACGTAGTCGATCACGTCCAGCAGCTCCTCAGCAGCTCGTCCACGTGCAGCAAGATCGCCTCCGGTGCCGCGGCTCGTCGGCGGCTCGTCGATGGCTCGTCCAAGTGCTGCAGGCGCAACACCTCCAAGGTATCCACACGTGCAGGGAGGAAGCGTCGCAAGCCGGATTGCTAGATCTGCGAGTTGCAACAGGCGAGGGCATGGGAGGCACGGCAAGTGTGTTTCGCCAAAAAGGTGTAAACCCTAGGGCGCCCCTACCCCTCTATTTATAGAGGTTCCTGATGGGCCTCTGGATCCGAGGCCCATTAGTACTCCTAAACCTAATCCAACTCGGATCAGATCCGAATTGGGCTTCCAGCCCCTTAAGTGTGTGACCCTATGGGTTCGGATACGTATAGACATGGCCCGAGTACTCCTACTCGGCCCAATAGTCGGTAGCGGCCTCTAGCAAGGCGTGCCAACTCCTATACGCACACGAAGATCATATCAGATGAACCATCACAACATAATATACATGCTATTCCTTTTGCCTCACGATATTTAGTCTAGCTTCAAGCCGACCGCTCTTTCTCGATCCTGTGATTCGGAATCCCTTTATAGGTTAACTCTTAACCGTACGTAGCATGGCCATGCATTTTCGGATCCGATCACTCGAGGGGCCCAGAGATATCACTCTCAATCAGAGAGGGGCAAATCCCATCTTGACTGACCATGTCTCATAGCATGCTTCTTGACAAACCCGAAAGCTACCTTTATAACTACCCTGTTACGGCGTAGCGTTTGATAGCCCCTAAGTAGGTCGATCCACATCTAGAATACATGCGACAGTCTCAGGTCTAAGGACAAAGCGTATATGTTGTTTTAAAGAGAGAACTACTTCTCGTGTTGGGTCAGTCCTAACACATGTCTCCACATGTGTCCACATTATTAGTTCAACATCTCCATGTCCATGACTTGTGAAACATAGTCATCAACTAATACATGTGCTAGTCTAATATTCATGTGTGTCCTCACATGAACTCCGACTAGGGACAACTTTAGAATAACCATACAAGTAAAGAGTTTCACATACAATTCACATAATTGCAAATCAATTCAAGTAGCCTTTAATGGATATTCAATGAACACAATATACAAATCATGGATACAAATGGAATATCATCATCTCTATGATTGCCTCTAGGGCATACCTCCAACAGTTGGAACCTGGCGCCGCCGAAGACTTCTGTCCGTTGTGCATTTGGTTGAGGCTTATAGTGGAACAACTTCCTAAACAACTCAAGGCTCGGAGGAACCCCCAAGTAAACCTCGCAAAGGTGTACGAAAATGGACATATGCAGTACACCATTGGGGTTCAAATGAACAAGTTGAAGCTTATAGTACTCGAGGATACCTCTGAAGAAGTCGGAGGTGGGCACCGCCAACCCCCTCTCCACAATGTGTGCGAGCATCACTGTCTTGCCTGGGTGTTCCTCAAATTGCCATGCATTTGGAAAAGCTGGGTGCCACTCGAGTATCTCCTTCGTCTGAAGAAGCTTGGCATCGACTAGCGCTTGCACGGCCTCCTCCTTCATCACTGAATGCTTCCATGTTGCTCCAGGCGGCGGCGGCGTAGTCTGATTCGTTGGTCCCACCTTCGGCGCCGGCAGCACCAGTTATTTCCCTTCTTAGACTTCACCTTGCAAGTCGCCGGAGCCTTGCCCTGGATCTTCTCGGGTTTCTTGCCCATCTTCTTGGTGCGCATCCGCCAATTTCAACCTCAGCAAAAGGCACTCACTCTCGAATCTCTCTCAAGGAATAGAATGGCGGCGGTGGCACTTGGCAATTGCGATGGCGCAAACACAGAGCAGAGGCGCAGGGGAGGAAGAAAAATAGATCTGATTACAGCAGGGCGTAAACCTAACCGAAAGGGGGCCCTCCAGTTTTATCTCCACCACCTCTGGATTCCAAGCATCAGTTATGCAATGGAAGGATTTTAAGCAGATTAATTGCCTTAAAACCCAACGGCTACACTTTTTCAACGGGTTGCTGACCACTTCAACGACAGAAATCACCTAAGTGCTCGGGGGCTGCGGGTACCGTACCCGATGGTCAGATTTTTCATTTTCAGATTTCCAAGGGTAAAACAGTCAACAAGCAAGATTGACCCTAAGCCTGACTCTTCGACTCAACCTAAGGCTCGGGGGCTACTCCATATGGAGTGCGATTGACATCGCACTACCATATAAAAACTCTCAGGACAAGAAGCTGCTAAAAGGAACAAGAAGAGTACCTTCCAGCCACGCGACAGTACTCGAGCACTTCGGACACTTCAAACCTCTACGACCACTCGGATAGTGCCCGCAGTACCCAAGACTGTGGTGCACGACTACAAAGTACTCGGGGGCTTGTCGGGCATGCACTCCAGGCCCATGAGTAGACCTTGGACGGCCCACTAAGGGACGTACTCGGATGTAACCAGGACAAGGGATAGGCGTATCCCACTCGGACTAGTCAAGTGTGTGTATGGAAAACTACTTGGGCCATATCGAGTAGAACTCTGTAATAGTACTCGACTAGGACTCAGACTTGTAACCCTGCCCTCCCGTGTATATAAGGGCGGGCAGGGACCACCCTCAAACAAGAACAACTCTAGTTCATCCAAGATCAATACAAACCAACACACAGGACATAGGGTATTACGCGATCTAGCGGCCCAAACCTGTCTAAATCGTGTTCCTTGCGTCACCATTGATTCCTTGATTCTCGACGATCCTTACCGCATAAAAGACCACCTAGGGTACCCCTTAGGCGGGTTGCCGATCTAAAACACCAACAGACTGATAGAGGTCCATCATTCGTATACGCCATACCCTCTCATCGGCTATCATGCCCCATCACGGGAAGATGTAGTCACCGGCCGATCGAAGCGTAAGTTCACAATATCTACCACAAAGAAGATGAGTCGCAGGGTACGAGCTCGTACTGAATCGGCATCAACTCAGGTGGCCTATCAATCGGTAGCAACATCGGCCGAGCCCTCAGCAGCACCAGTCCAAGTAGATGACCCATCGGCAGCTCAGGACATCGACCCCCTGGCAGCATTAGAAGTCGGATCAGTGATTGCATCACTCTTGGTAGAAGCCACACAGGTAATCTTTCTGCTCTGACTTCCTCATATGTATTACCAACACTAATTTTGTCTCTTCTTAACAGGCCGCACAACCTATCCCAGAACAGACTGCCTCTCAATCGGCCAATCCTCGAGCTGAAATTGTGACACCTACAAATCTTCAGACCGAGGTAAAGAACATGCTTTTCCCTTAGTCTCCTCAATTCTTATGACTAAAATTGGCTGACTCTTGGCACAGGATGTTCCAGATACATCAACCATTCTCCTTGTGCCACTGCCGGCTGCGCGCATCCCAGAGGTAGGAAACCGACACTTACACTTAGATCCAGGTATCTTTTATACTCACGAATGCCTTCCCTTTCTTTTTTCCAGGAGGCTGGTCCAAGTACTTTATCAGCTATTCCTAGGGAGTCAATCATCGTTGAGTCTTCCCCCCTGATGAGCTATCTCCGCAGGATCCTGAGATGGAAGTAGCGACTTTGCCAACCTAGGCAGATGAGATCTTTCTAAAGGAGGTAAACACCCTCTGTATCTGCTAGCCGATTTCTTTTACTACTCTCAGCTAAAACACTTTTCCGCATCCCTACAGGAACAAGACACGCCAAACAACAGTCTCTTCTCCTTTGCAATCACGGTCTCGGATGATGAAGAGGTCGCATCGTGCCAAATAACTCTGAGCTCGGTAGCGGAAGATGTTCGTGCCAAGCTCCAAAGCATGCGTAGCCTTCTTCAGGAAAACATTGGCCGATTGGTGGAAGATGCTGAACCAATATGTTGGATCCTCAACAAACTTAAAGGCCAAGTTCCAGAGGACGCAGAAGAGGTTCTCACGCCCGCAACATATATCGAAACCATGAGGGTCCTAGTATCTAGAGCCCTACGACACATGGCCGATCATGCCAAGCTGTAGACGGTTCGTCAAGAAGGAGAATCCTACAAGCGTCATGCCCAAGAGGTACATCAGTAGATCGGTTTCCTTGAGGCCTCTCGTCCAAGCATCGTTAATGAATTAGGCTAGCTCAAACGGCATCGAGCAGAGCTTGCCAAGGAGATGGAACTGGTCATCAAGGACATCACCACTGAGGAAAAGAAACTTGAAGACCTCCCAACTGTTATCGCTGACCTGAAACAAGAAAGACAGTCCCTTGCTCATGAGGCCATCCATCGTCATCGCAATGCGCCAGAAGTCCCAGGATCGGCCGATGACAATTAGCGAGTGTTAGATGCAGCCGATCAAGTTCGCCTGTGAGTGATTGAGGCCATAAACAATTGTAACGACCCAGGTTTAATCAGCCGAGTTAATCTCAAGACAAACCCCAAATCTACAGTTTCCATCAGCCTGACCCCTGAAACCCAACAAAACGGCACCAACCTAGCAAACAACAGCTCTTCTCTAAGTCCCGAAACTAATGTTCCTCCAAATCTTGGAGCTGTGGGAGAGCCAGAGACTAGAAGATGGACCCAAAACCAGATCCCATGGATCTCTCGGGTCAAACGCGCCAGAGCTAGCATTTGCCCTGCTTCTGAGTCCCGCCACCACGTGGCTCAACCTCCCCGACGAGCGCCGCTTCGCCCAATCGCCGGCCATTAAGAATCTCGAATCGATTCGTCTGCCTCTCATAGTTTGAGACTGCTTGATCTCTATGCTACACTGAGTAAAGATGAAGCATGATGATGATATGAACTTGATGCTTGTTCTATATATTGTTGTTTGGAAACTATGGTTGCTTAGCATAAGTTGCAAATATAGACTAGTTAATGAACTTAGAACCGGAGCTAAAATATTGAAAGTAAGGACCTACTGTAGTCGCTTTTGGCAAAACAAACCCTCAGCCAAAGAGCCTTGCATGTCTAGAAGTTGGTGGAGTAGTTTCCCACCGGTCAGTTAAGTCTTGTTGAGCTTAGTAGCTCAGCCTTGCTTGTGGCATCTCTTTCAGGTGAAGTTGAAGCTTCTGAGTGTGTTGCTGTTGGCACTTGGCCGCCCCAGCTTCCTCCTGTGTGGACGGTCGAGTGGGATCCCTCCTCATCAGGGACATCCGACCCGACGCTAGCTTCCGCTATTCTGTTTCTCTTTCCACTGTTTGTGAACTTGTAAAACTCTGATTTTCGAACTAGTGTTGAAATAAATTGTTGAACTTGTTTAATTTGGATGATTTGTTGTATTCTCTGGAACCACTCACCTTCGTGTGAGCTATGCTAACTTGGTCCTGTGTAGTGGTTTTATCGGATGAAATCCGACGAATCGTCGAGTTAACTTGATTAAAGTATATGATCGCGTGTTAGGCGATTTAAATGTGCTTTAGCTAAGTTAATTCGAGGTGTTCCGCCATAGTTGGTATCAGAGCAGGTTTAGCAGAACAGAGAACACAATAGGTTCTAAACACTTTTTCTAAATAAAAAGTTGCAAGAAAAGTGTTTGAAAAATCTCGTACAATCGTTAAGGATGACCCTAGTACGAGAGGCCCTAGGGGAATTTTGGGGTTATTTTAGGTGGCTATTACTTATTGGTTATTTTTCTAACCTCCAGCACTTCGCCACGTGTATCATACGTGTGCCGAGTTCCGCATCACGAGTATGCGAGGGTTGATAGGAAGTTCTATTCAAAGGACCCTATCATCGTGGTTGTTTTCGCCCACGTTTATAATACGTGCACAGGTTCCATATGTTAACTAATGTGAAGGGTGGTATGGTTCGATTCCAATGAGCCTACCATCATGGTTGTTCGCCCACGTTTATTATACATGCGCATGATTCCGCATCATGAGTATGCAAAGGGTTATACGGTCCTGTTCAAAGGGGACCTATTTCCACGGTTGTTGTGCTATCCATGCAGTGTTAAACGCATGGGTACCATTTCTATAGTGAATGGTAATGCTTGGGGACACTTTCGTGAGTGCTGGCACGAAAGGTTCATGTGGTTGTGTTTTCTACAGGTACACTAACCGCGTTCGCATAGGAAAACGCTATTAGAGACCGACTAGATACTATAGGGAAGTGATGTAATTGTTGCCTTACCACCGGCACTAACTACGTAAGACCAATGCTTTTGGCAGTTATTTTTGGTTGAGAGGATGATGTAGGTCGTGCATGCGTCATGAACAAAAATCTGTAAAACCACATCCCTAAAACAACCTTGCCCTGGTTTAAAGTTCTTCTTCACTGTAAGGACTTCTAGCTACCTTTCTCAGCTTGCGCTCTGGTCAGAAATCTGAGTGTTTTCCCTACCCGATCTGTTCTCGTTGGGGTTTCTATCTCATGCTTGTTTTAGTTCTTGGTTCCAGATGGCTGCTCCCGGGCATGTGTTTCGTGGCGCCGATGGTACTTCCCACTCCACATACCTAGACTTCGAGGGCTTTCCTGCTATCTTGTGGGATACCTTGAGGTGGTTTGGGTACCAGTCACCGCCTCTTTACGCGGGATGTGAGTACCAAGAGCACGGAGTGCAGCGGTGCAACGTGCAAGTGGTGGTACCTCCACCCCCTGTACAGCCCGAGTGGCCCCAGCTCGAGGTCTCGACCTGCGGTCATACTCCTGAGGACACTTCGGAATCAGCTGCCTTGCAAGCTCTCACCCAGTTTTGCCGGCTACACTCGTTTGAGGTCCTTTTGGACCCGATTGGTTTGTCCCCACCAGGGATCGGCTGGACCCGGCTTGGCTTGACCGCGTCAACAACATGGAGGTGTTGGCAGCCTCACACTCGCTGGTCACCGTTTCTACCACGACAAGGTGCATGTCAGCTTTATACCGACTGGTTGAGCTTCAAGGATGGGCTATGGTTGTCTTGGCTCGGATAGCTGTAGACACCCAGGAGCACTTCAACACCGCCAAGAGAGACTTGGTGGAACAGTCCTATTAGCTTATCCAGAGGGGCATACAGGTCTCTGACATGCAGACCAGGATCACCGAGCTAGAGGAAAGGGCGACTGACATGGAGCAAGACATGATCCAGCTTGCTGAAGAGAAATTGGAGGTTGAGATGGAGCTCGTGGTTGCTAACGCACACTTGACCGAGCACCATGCTGAGCTCGATGCTATCCATGCCTTGGAAATGCAGCTAGATGAGCAAATGGCCCTGGAGGAGGAGGAAGACCCTGAGGAGGTAGAGGGAGTCTCAAGTATGGACATTGAAGATGGCGACGCCCCTTCTCCGACGCACAGTGTTTCCTCCATAGGCAACCTAGATGACTTTTAGGTTGAAGGCTGTAGGAAGTTGATCTTTTGTTGTACTCCTCGGCAACCTATAATTTTGGATAGTGATGTAATAGGTTAGCCTTGAGTTGAGTACTCCTTCTGTGTTAAGAGGCCAGCAATGAAATGATCTTGGTGACATCAGTTCCTATCTTCCCCTCACTCTTAATTCGACTTCTTACCCCTTTTTGGGACACGTCTTGATGCCAAAGTTGTGTGAGAAGTTTGTGCTGTGACCGCACGCTAGGTTTCCGTTCTTTGGGTCCGTCCAAAACTTGGCCGACCCAGGGTCACGAGGTCAAATGCACCTAACCCCTCGCGGCAGTTCTCCGCCTCGCCCGACCCCTTGTTGCAAGGCTCCGCTTCGCCCAACCCGGGCACTAAAGGTCAGACATAGCACCACCCACCGGATAAAGCTTGACTCGCCTGAGAATGTGTGCGAACCAGCCGATGAGAACACGGATCTTGTGAGCCCTACCGAGCGTGGATTAGAATACCTTCCCGTTCGGTTAGCAGGAGTAAAACGACAATGCAAAAATGGGCTAGTTACTGACTAAGATGGCAAAAAGAGATGTGCACCTCTTTAATAAAAGATATGTTGTTGTGTTTTTACTATCGGCAAGAGTCGCATTAAGGATTCAGCACATAAGTTCCCGCATGATTGGAATACTTTTGGGATTATGTAACTAACGGAACGCTGACTCTTGCAGATGGCGCAGCGCACCCGTTTCGGCTCTGTTCCCAGTGGCAGTGAGCAGAGGCAGGATCTTCCCCCGCCTCCGCCCCTACCTTTGCTAGAGGCGATCTTGGCAGCTCAAACTGAGCTGCTGAGGCACATTGCCCAAGGGAAACAGCAACAGCCCCATGGGGGAAGGGCTCAGCCACAACCTCATGTTGCTCGCTATGAAGACTTTCTGGGCACGCAGCCCCCTCTGTTCTAGAAGACACAAGACCCGCTTGATGCCGACGCCGGGATTCGTGCCATCGAGTCCAAGTTCTCCCTCCTCACCGCCCATTGCTCAGAGGAGAACAAGGTTCGGTTCACCACACAGCAATTGCGTGGTTCTGCCCTCCTATGGTGGGACCACTACCACGCCATGCAGCCGGCGGACCACGTCGTCAGCTAGGAGTTCAAGACTGATGAGGACACCACAAGTACATCTACACCAGCAGCACCTCAGGCGCCTCCAGTTGCTCCTCCACCTCAGGTGTCTACAGTTGATCATCCAGTTGGGCCAATCACTTGGGCCCGTGCGAGGGACTTAAACTTCATCATGGTGTTAAAGAACGAAGGCCCATCAGAATAGGAAGATGGCCCAACAAGGCAGCCCAGGTGGGGCGCCTAGGGTTGGGCGCGCGTGACCCCTTCGGACTCCAGGGGCTGCGCCCCCTTTATTTAGTCCGAGTCCTTTTTGTTTACGACTTGAGTTTTGTTTTACATCTAGCTTTAGCTACTCTTGAACACGCGCAAATACGCGCTGTCCTTGTTGATTCAGAACTCCACCTTCGAGTGATATTTAGATTGCTCGCCTCTTTTTCTTGTTCGTTCTTCGATTGCGGACAGGAATTGATCTTCGTGATCAGGCTGATCTCGCACCGGCGAGGTTGGTAACCATCGGGAGTTGGTTCAGCGATTGCATTGGCGCTTCGGGTTCGCTCGTCGTAGTCGGATCGTGAGGGTCTACTTCCACCAAGTCGAATTTATCTCCACTCACCGAAAGATCGGGCACTCCGACTCTATCAAGTGGTATCAGCTTTCCAGGTTGATCGGTGAGTTTTACCGAGTGTTTTTCCCTTCCTACAGTCCACAAAAACCAAAACAAATTTTTTTCAGGTTAGATCCTTTTTGTCCCAGCAACCGTTTAGCCTCGCACATTCTTTCAATAAGTATCTTTGTTGAATTTGTGTGCCTACTCGTTCAATTGTTGCTGGTTACTTGTGTTTAATCTCTTGTTTCTCATTTTTCATCTAACCCTAGTTTTCGCCGCCGCCGCCGTTCCGCTACTCGCCAACCCTACCAGCCGCGCCCACCGCACCTCCCCCCACGACAACCGCGCCGCGCCACCCCACTACTCCGATCGCCCCTCCCCTGTCAAAAAAAAAGATAGAAAGCAATCAAAAAAAAAAGGGAAAGAAGCAAAAAAAAAGAAGAAGAAGAATCCCATAGGGAGAAGGAAGGTGATTCGGATTTGTTCCGGTGGAAACTCCCTTTGCGCGCGCCGTGACTCCCCCTGGGTCACGACTCTCTGGGGCAAATTCCCCCCCCCCCCACGCATTCCGTGCCAGCCTTTCATATCCGTATCTCTCTTTCTTGGTCCTTTTTTTATTCTGAGGTCCGCCTTACTCTAGAGAGAGAGAGAGAGAGAGAGTGCCACAATTTGATATTTGAGATCCTCTGTGTTCATATTATCAATTTTGGGGCACCCTCTGTGAAAAAAAAAGAAAAAAAAACAAAAGAGGTGCGCCCTCTCCACCTTTGCCTCTGTTCTTTCGCTTTCCCTTGTTACCAGCAACTCTTGTTACGTGTTTGGCACTATAATTCAACTTTGCATTATTGTTTGATTGTGCTAATCCTTCATTTGAGTGCAGCATTCCCAGAACTCCACATAGTTCTACGACGAGCATATTTTGTTTCTCCTAGCAATCGCTCCTCCAATCTTTCGCGAGTTCCACCGGTTGGTTGCAGTTCGCCCCTGTGTGCGTGGTAAGAACGGATAAGAATTTGATAACAGCACTAGTGTGAGCGCCTTGTGAGCCGTTACACCCCTGTTTTGTCGTCGCTTTGGTTCTTGTATTTGCGCTAACCATGGCAGATGATGTCGACACGGGGGCTAACCAGCTGCAGGGCATACGGGCACAAGTTGAAGGGCTTGTCACCGACATTCAGACGATTCATGAACGGCTGGACTCGACGATCTCCTCGTCGACCGAGCGGTGTGATCAGCTCGACCTTGCACAGACGGCCGCTAAGGCCACACTCGACTCAGTTGTGGCAAGACTCGATGCATTGCACACAAAGGTCGCAGAGTTGCAGCAGGGTTATGGTGGTGACTCGGACCAGGACGATGGCGACCGCCGAGGCCGTGCCCGCCGCGTGCCACGCCGTCCCGGTAATGATTCCTTTTCCAAGATTAAATTTAAAATTCCACCTTTTAATGGCAAATATGATCCTGCTGCATATCTTGATTGGGAATTAGAAGTTGAACAGAAATTTTCATGCCATGATATTCTTGCTAACTCTCAAGTTAAAGCTGCTATTAGTGAATTTACTGATTTTGCTTTAATTTGGTGGCGTGAATATAAACACAAACATCCCAATACCATTCCAACCACTTGGCAGCAATTAAAAACTGCTATGCGCCACAGATTTGTGCCTTCTTATTATGCTCGCGATTTGCTTAATAAAATGCAACGTTTTCAGCAAGGTTCCAAATCTGTTGAGGAATATTTCCAGGAATTACAAATAGGCATGATTCGTTGTGGGTTATTGGAGGAAAACGACGCTGCTATGGCACGTTTTCGTGGTGGTTTGAACCGCGAAATTCAGGATATACTTGATTATAAGGACTACACAGATATGACAACATTATTTGAATATGCTTGCAAAGCTGAACGTGAAGTGCAGGGACGCCGCTCGAAGACATATTCTAACTCTTTTGCAGGAAGAAGCTCGACATCCAACTCCGCACCCGCTCTCCCTGCGCCACCCACGCCCACCACTACACCGCGCGAGCGAACGGCGAAACCTGCCAGCGCTGCCCCTTCCACAGGCGCCGCCCCTCCCACAGGCCGTACACGGGATATTCAGTGTCATCGTTGCAAAGGATTTGGCCATGTGATTCGGGACTGTCCGAACAAGCGCACTTTGCTTCTTCGTGACGATGGTGAGTACTCTTCCGCTAGTGATTCTGAAGATACTCGACATGTGATGCTTGCCACTGACCATGCAGCTATGGAGGTACATGTCAACCCGGGCGACGCCGATAGGTATGAAAGTCTTGTTGTGCAGCGTGTTCTTAGTACACAGGTCGCCCCGTCCGAGAAGAATCAGCGACACACTCTTTTCCATACCAAGGGCGTTGTGCAGGAGCGGTCGATTCGCATCATCATCGACAGCGGCAGCTGCAACAATTTGGCGAGTACCACGCTGGTTGAAAAGTTGTCTTTACCCACTCGTAAGCATCCACATCCATATCACATTCAATGGCTTAATGATGGTGGGAAAATTAGAATTACTCGATCAGTCCGTGTTCCTTTCTCCATGGGTGCTTATTCTGATTTTGTCGATTGTGATGTTATTCCCATGGAAGCATGCTCTCTATTACTTGGGCGACCTTGGCAATATGATACTGATAGCTTGCATCATGGTCGTTCAAATCACTATTCTTTCATGTTTAAGGGTCAGAAAATAATTATACATCCAATGACACCTGAACAAATTCTTAAAGATGATCTTGCTAGAGCTGCTAAAACTGCTAAACAACTTGAACCATCGACATCTATTAATTCTGAATTCAAGTTGAATGCTCCTGTTTTGCTTGCCACACGTGCTGATTTTGATGAGTTACACGATGCTCCTTTGCCATGCTATGCCCTTATATGCTCTAGTGTGCTCGTTTCACTTGATGATGCACCATCTTTGGATATTCCCCCTGCGGTTGCTAACATTTTGCAGGAGTACGCTGATGTCTTTCCAAAAGATTTGCCACTAGGACTCCCACCACTTCGTGGCATTGAACACCAGATCGACCTCATTCCCGGCGCACAGCTTCCGAACCGCGCACCGTACCGTACAAATCCGGATGAGACGAAGGAAATCCAGCGCCAGGTACAGGCGTTGCTTGACAAGGGGTATATTCGTGAGTCTCTTAGCCCTTGCTCCGTTCCCGTGTTACTTGTTCCAAAGAAAGATGGCTCATGGCGTATGTGTGTAGACTGTCGTGCTATTAATAACATTACCATTCGCTACCGATACCCTATACCACGGCTTGATGATATGCTAGATGAGCTTAGTGGTGCCATTATTTTCACTAAGATTGATTTGCGTAGTGGCTACCATCAGATTCGCATGAAGTTAGGTGATGAATGGAAAACGGCTTTTAAAACGAAATTTGGGTTATATGAATGGTTGGTTATGCCGTTTGGTTTGACTAATGCGCCCAGCATATTTATGCGTTTGATGAATGAAGTTCTGAGGCCCTTCATAGGATTGTTTGTAGTTGTCTATTTTGATGATATCCTCATTTACAGCAAGTCTATGGAAGAGCATTTAGAACATTTGCGTGCTGTTTTTGATGCGTTGCGTGCAGCCCATTTATTTGCTAACCTTGAAAAATGCATGTTTTGCACACAACGTGTCTCGTTTCTTGGCTATGTTGTTACTCCACAGGGCATTGAGGTGGATAGCAGCAAGATTGATGCCATTCGGGAGTGGCCTACACCGACGACAGTCACACAAATTCGAAGCTTTCTTGGCCTTGCAAGTTTCTACCGTCGGTTTGTTCGTGATTTTAGCTCCATTGCAGCGCCTCTACACGAGCTTACAAAGAAGGATGTTCCCTTTGCTTGGAGTGATTCGCAAGAGGTTGTGTTCAGCACCTTGAAAGATAAGTTAACCAATGCTCCTCTCTTGCAGTTGCCTGATTTTACTAAAGTGTTTGAGCTTGAATGCGATGCTAGCGGTATTGGGCTTGGTGCTATTTTGTTACAAGAAGGAAAACCTGTTGCTTACTTTAGCGAGAAATTAAGTGGTGCTAGCTTGAATTATTCTACTTATGATAAGGAGCTTTATGCTTTAGTGCGCACTTTGCATACTTGGCAGCACTACCTTTGGCATCGCGAGTTTATAATTCATTCTGATCATGAGGCTTTAAAACATATTCGTACCCAAACAAACCTGAACCGTCGTCATGCTAAATGGGTAGAATTCATTGAGTCTTTCCCTTACATTATTAAACACAAGAGCTGGAAGGAAAATGTCATTGCTGATGCTTTGTCTCGTCGCTATACCATGCTGTCACAGTTAGATTTTAAAATCTTTGGCTTGCAAACTGTGAAGGATCAATATGTGGATGATGCTGATTTTAAAGATGCTTTCGCCCACTGTATTCATGGCCGACCATGGGGCAAATTTCACATACAGGACGGGTTCCTGTTTCGCGCTAACAAGCTGTGTGTTCCAGCTAGCTCGGTTCGTCGTTTGTTGTTACAGGAAGCGCATGGAGGCGGTCTCATGGGGCACTTTGGCGTCTACAAGACGCATGAAGTGCTGGCTGCCCACTTCTTTTGGCCCCGGATGCGCGCTGATGTTGAGCGCCTTGTTGCACGTTGCACTACTTGCCAGAAAGCTAAGTCACGATTGAACAACCATGGTTTGTACATGCCTTTGCCTGTTCCTACTTCTCCCTGGCTTGATATTTCTATGGACTTTGTTTTGGGATTGCCTAGAACTAAGAAGGGGAGGGACAGTATTTTTGTGGTTGTTGATCGTTTCTCCAAAATGGCTCATTTTATACCTTGTCATAAGACTGATGATGCTAGCAATGTTGCTGAATTGTTCTTTCGCGAGATTATTCGTTTGCATGGTATTCCAAATACAATAGTCTCTGATCGTGATGCTAAGTTTCTCAGTCATTTTTGGCGATCACTGTGGAATAAAATGGGAACTAAATTGCTGTTTAGCACCACTTGTCACCCTCAGACTGATGGACAAACTGAGGTGGTTAATCGAACCTTGTCCACAATGCTTAGGGCTGTTTTAGATAAACACTTGAAACGTTGGGAAGATTGCTTGCCTCATGTTGAGTTTGCTTATAATCATGCAACACATTCTTCTACAAAGATGTGTCCTTTTCAAGTTGTTTATGGTTATATTCCTCGGGCGCCTATTGATTTGTTTGCAATTAATGCCGAGGATGCCCCACACATAGATGCCGCTGCACATGTTGATCAAATGATTAGCTTGCATGAGCAAACTCAACAAAACATTGCTGCTGCTAATGCTAAATATCAGGTTGCGGGTAGTAAAGGGAGAAAACATGTTACTTTTGCACCAGGTGATCTGGTTTGGTTGCATTTGAGAAAGGATCGTTTTCCTACCTTACGTCGTTCTAAATTGATGCCACGTGCTGCTGGTCCTTTTAAAGTGCTAACCAAGATTAATGATAATGCTTATATCCATGACCTGCCTGCGGAGTTTGGTGTTTCCACGAGTTTTAATGTTGCAGATTTGAAACCGTATGTGGGCGAAGATGAGGAGTTGCCGTCGAGGACGACTTCAGTTCAAGAAGGGGAGGATGATGAGGACACCACAAGTACATCTACACCAGCAGCACCTCAGGCGCCTCCAGTTGCTCCTCCACCTCAAGCGCCTACAGTTGATCATCCAGTTGGGCCAATCACTCGGGCCCGTGCGAGGGACTTAAACTTCATCATGGTGTTAAAGAACGAAGGCCCATCAGAATAGGAAGATGGCCCAACAAGGCAGCCCAGGTGGGGCGCCTAGGGTTGGGCGCGCGTGACCCCTTCGGACTCCAGGGGCTGCGCCCCCTTTATTTAGTCCGAGTCCTTTTTGTTTACGACTTGAGTTTTGTTTTACATCTAGCTTTAGCTACTCTTGAACACGCGCAAATACGCGCTGTCCTTGTTGATTCAGAACTCCACCTTCGAGTGATATTTAGATTGCTCGCCTCTTTTTCTTGTTCGTTCTTCGATTGCGGACAGGAATTGATCTTCGTGATCAGGCTGATCTCGCACCGGCGAGGTTGGTAACCATCGGGAGTTGGTTCAGCGATTGCATTGGCGCTTCGGGTTCGCTCGTCGTAGTCGGATCGTGAGGGTCTACTTCCACCAAGTCGAATTTATCTCCACTCACCGAAAGATCGAGCACTCCGACTCTATCAAAGACGACATTCAGGGGCCATCATATCCCTGAAGGTCTCCTGGAGCGAAAGCTCAACGAGTTCCTAGCTCTTACCCAGGGAAGTCGTGATGTCCTGCACTATGCGCAGGCTTTCAACGATCTGTGCCAATATGCTAGATACCATGCGGACACAGATGAAAAGAACCGGGATAGGTTCCGTAGAGGTTTAAGCCTGGAGCTCAGGGAAAGATTGAACCTGATAAGGGTGAATACGTACAACGAGTTGGTCAACTTGGCCATCTCACAAGAGGACTGCATAAAGGCTCTGGCAGCTGAGAGGAAGAGAAAGGCTCCAATGCCGATGCCCGGCCCACCTGCACAGAGATTCAGAATGGTTCCCCCACAGGCGCCCGACCGACCCCAGCAGTCAGGAAGATGGGTTGCCCGACCCCCACCATGGGCAACACTTCGTTTTCCAGGATTTCAACCTCAGGCACCGCGACCGACCCTACCGCCGCCGCCGCGCCCTGGTAATGGTAACCGCTGCTTCACCTGCGGCAATGTGGGGCATTTCGCCAAGGACTGCCCCAGAAATTAGAATCAGTGCCCAGGGCAGAGCAATGCGATGCTCAATAAAGGGAAGAAGCCCAAGATGCAAGTTTGCCAAGGTCGGTTGAACTTCACCAACGCAGCAGAGCTTCCCGAGGGTGCACCGATAATGATGGGTACCTTTCTTATCCACAGTCGTTCAGCTTTGATTTTGTTTGACTCAGGAGCATCACATAGTTTTATTGGAAGGAAAACTAGTGACAAATATGGGTTAAAGGAATGCCAAACAAAAGGGTCTTTTAGGATATCCACCCCGGGTCGGGTAATCACATCAGATAGGATGAGTGTCAATGTGCCTATCCAGCTAGGCTGAATTCTCTTTAAGGAGAATCTTGTTATCCTCAATCTAGAGGGGATTGATATCATCCTAGGAATGGATTGGATGACTAGGCACCAAGTTGTGCTAGATATCCCAGCCCGAGCTATCCATGTCAACTCACCCCACCAAGGTCACTCTGTTGTCCAACTGCCTCGCCGAGAAGATGTGAATTCTTGTGCGTATCCTGCAGTTGAGACCTGACTGGAGGACATCCCTGTAGTCTGTGAGTACCTCGACATGTTTCCCGATGACTTGCCAGGCATGCTACCCGACTGCGATGTTGAGTTTTCCATAGAGTTGATCCCCGGCACAGCCCCTATCTCCAAAAGACCTTATCGGATGCCACCCGCCGAATTGGCTGAGTTAAAAACCCAACTTCATGAGTTGTTGGAGAAAGGCTTTATCCGACCCAGTACTTCACCCTGGGGTTCCCCAGCCCTGTTTGTGAAGAAGAAGGATGAGAGTCTACGCATGTGTGTGGACTACCGACCCCTCAATACGGTGACTATCAAGAAGAAGTATCCCCTTCCCCGCATTGATGTTCTGTTTGACCAGTTAGCTGGAGCCAGAGTGTTCTCTAAGATTGATCTTCGCTCTGGCTATCACCAAATCAAGATTCGACCCTGTGACATCCCCAAAACTGCCTTCTCCACTAGATATGGACTCTACAAGTACCTGATTATGTCCTTTGGACTCACCAATGCACCCGGTTACTTCATGTATCTCATGAATTTGGTGTTCATGCCCAAGTTGGACAAGTTCGTTGTGGTATTCATTGATGACATCTTAGTGTACTCAAAGAGTGAGAAAGAACATGCAGAGAACCTTCATACTGTGCTCCAGCGCCTAAGAGATCATCAGCTATATGCTAAGTTCTCGAAGTGTGAGTTCTGGTTAGAGAGTGTTAAATTCTTGGGACACACGATCTCTCGGAATGGCATAGCAGTTGACCCCAGCAAGGTACAGTAGGTAATGGACTAGAAGCTGCCCACTTCGGTTCATCAGATCCGCAGTTTTCTTGGACTAGCAGGCTATTATCGGCGTTTCATTCCGGATTTCTCAAAAATAGCTAAGCTGATGACTGAGCTTCTGAAAAAGGAAGTCAAGTTTGTGTGGAGCAACAAATGCGAAAAAGCTTACCACACCTTGAAACACTTACTGACCTCCGCCCCAGTTTTAGCCCAACCCGACCCTTCTAGGCCGTTTGACGTATACTGTGACGCCTCTGGCACTGGACTTGGGTGTGTTCTTATGCTAGACAACCAAGTTATTGCCTATGCCTCACAGGCGTTACGACCTCCTGAGCTGAACTACCCGACCCATGATCTTGAGTTGGCAGCAGTGATTCATGCCTTAAATATATGGAGACATTATCTAATGGGCACCCACTGCAACATCTACACTGATCACAAGAGCCTCAAGTACATCTTCACTCAAGCCGACCTCAACATGCGACAAAGAAGATGGTTAGAGCTGATCAAGGATTATGATTTGGAAGTGCATTATCACCCCGGCAAAGCCAACGTAGTGGCAGATGCACTTAGCCGCAAGACCCATTGCGATTTCTTGTCGGTAACCAACTTCATAGACATCCTGTGTCATGAGATGGGAAAACTTAGCTTGGAAATTATTCCCATGGAACCCTTGGTCATATCTCCCTTGAGTCTGCTTTGGAGGATCAAATTGGGTCGGCACAGTTGGAGGATAAGGAATTAAAGCTAATTAAGAGGAAAATTGCACGGAAGGATGACGGGTACAAACATTTTCAACAGGATGAGAATGGGAGAGTGTACTATGAGAACCGACTTGTTGTCCCATCCGACCCCGCTCTTAAGAAGCAAATCCTAGATGAAGCCCATCTCTCCAAGTTCTCAATCCATCCTGGCAGCAATAAGATGTATCATGACCTCCGTCAAACTTTTTGGTGGAGTGGAATGAAGACAGAAATTTCACGCTATGTCTCGGAGTGCAACACGTGTAAGCGTGTCAAGGCCAGCCATTTGAAGGTAGCAGGTACCTTGCAACCGCTACCTATTCCATCATGGAAATGGGAGGACATCAACATGGATTTCATTGTTGGACTGCCCCCTACATCTCAGCGGCATGATTCCATTTGGGTGATAGTGGACCGCCTCACCAAGTCTGCACACTTTCTTCCTGTTCACACCACCTACACGGCCAAGAAGTATGTAGAGTTGTATCTTGACCGCATTGTTTCCCTGCACGGTGTGCCAAGGACGATCGTATCTGATCGAGGAGTTCAGTTTATACCACGTTTTTGGGAACAGCTACAAGCATCACTTGGCACCAAACTCATCCGTATCTCAACATATCACCCTCAAATCGATGCTCAGACCGAGAGGGTAAATCAGATCCTTGAAGACATGCTACGAGCTTGTGTCATCCACTATGAGAAGAATTGGGATAAGTGCTTACCATTGGCAGAGTTGTTCTACAACAACAGCTACCAGGCTAGCTTGAAGATGGCATCGTTTGAAGCCTTATATGGTTGGAGGTGCCGGACACCATTGAATTGGTCACAAGTTGGAGAAAGACAAACCTATGGTCCTGATCTCGTAATAGAAGCCAAAGAACAAGTTAGGGTGATTCAGGCAAATCTCAAGGCAGCCCAATCTCGATAGAAGAGTTACTCCGACAAGAGGAGGAGACCCCTGCAGTTTAACATTGGTGATCACGTATATCTTCGAGTCTCCCCGACCAAAGGAGTGCAATGGTACATTGGCCCTTATGAGATTGTGGAAATTTGCGGGCCCACCATGTACCGAATCTAGCTACCCGACTAGCTCTCAGCCATTCATGACGTCTTCCATGTTTCCCAACTGAAGAAATGTGTCCAAGTCCTGACTGAGATCTTGGAAAAGGAGCAACTTCAAGTTGAGCCCGACCTGACCTATGCCGAGTACCCGGCCAAAGTCCTCACCGTAAGGAGAGGCACACCCAACGACAAGTGGTGAAAATGTACAAGATTCTATGGAGTAACCACACGGAGGATGAAGCAACATGGAAAATAGAGGAGTATCTAAACAAGCACTTCAGAGGCTTTCTTTTCAGCCAAGGAGGTAAGAACCGGACACCCCACCGGTTGCCCTTACACTCGAATCTCGAGACGGGATTCTTTTTAAGGGGGGTAGGCTATAACGACCCAGGTTTAATCAGCCAAGTTAATCTCAAGACAAAACCCCAATCTGCAGTTTCCATCAGCCCAACCCCTGAAACCCAACAAAACGGCACAAACCCAGCAAACAGCAGCTCTTCTCTAAGTCCCAAAACCAGTGTTCCTCCAAATCTTGGAGCTGTGGGAGAGCCAGAGACTGGAAGATGGACCCAAAACCAGATCCCACGGATCTAACGGGTCAAACGCGCCAGAGCCAGCGTGCGCCCTGCTTTAGAGTCCCGCCGCCGTGTGGCTCAACCTCCCCGACGAGCGCCGCTTCGCCCAATTGCCGGCCGCGACAAGATGGATCAGCGCGCCTCCTTTCCAATCACGCATGGAAGCGCCCAACCCTTTCCGCCTCATCTCGTCTCGTCCGCAACCTTGCCGGCCGCGCCAGGTGCCCTGTCGCCGCTGCGACAAAGGATTGGCCGCTGCCACGCCAGTCCACCTCGCCTCCCACGCTCATCATCTCGCCCGGATCCCCAGCCGCGTCCCAATGCCTTCTGGTTTTTCCATCGCTCCCCAGTTGCGCTGCCCACGCATGCGCCCCGCGACAATACCGCCCTCGCCAACCACGGCTCCCGCAGTGACAACTCCTTTTCCCACCTTGCCAATAGCGTGCCCCGGCAAAGCCACTGGTCTGCGCCTGCTAGCGTTGCTGCTCGCCCTATCACCTCGCCTACACTGCCCCTTTCCTTCCTTCCTGTCACACGCTAGTCGAGCCGCCGCCCCCAATCCGTCGCTTGATGTGACTAGACCCGCGCTCGCCCTCGCCAATCCTTCCTTCTGGCAAAACCGCGCCTGCATAAGCTCTGTCTCCAGTACCCAATGACCAAAGATCCTATCCCCGAAGCTCCGCTTCACCGGCCAATGGAGGCGTCGACCAATCGCCGCCACGGCAGAGCACTTCATTCTCTTCGACCTGATCCTCGCGCTGCCCGGACTCCTTCTCTTCCGCGCAGCTATAAAAGGGAGTACCAGAGCCTCTACCGGAGTTCCCTTCGCCATCGTTGCTTCACTGCACCTTCCTCTGTTTGCACTCAAGCGCTGTCGCATAAGCTCTTGAGGAACTTCCCCTCTCCGCTCCACACCCGCTTTTCCCAACCCACCAGCCACTTACTCCCTCCGCACGGTGCTAGAGCTTACTTGTTGTCCACAAGAAGCACCGCCACCACTGGATCTCGCCGCCGCCCAAGCCTTAGCACCTTTCAACATTCCGCCTGAGCTTGTTCCTTCCCGACCCCTAGACTTCACCAGTAGGCCCACAGGTAAGCTGCCGACCCCTGTCCGGTTCGCCCGATCCCTTTCCGTCTCGCCCGACCCTTCCCGTTTGGCCTGACCCCTTTCCGTCTTGCCTGACCCTTCCCGTTTCGCTCAACCCCTTTTCCGTCTCGCCCGACCCTGTCTGTTTCGCTCGACCCTTGTCCGCCTCGCCCAAGGGCTCGGCTGTATCTTTTTTTTTTACCAAGGGTATCTGTGTAAATTTCGGGGACTTCTCTGTACTAAGTCTGAGGGCCCCGGTACAGTTATTCCTTAGGTCTGAGCATCAGATCATAAGTTTTTCCCGACCCGACCCCTTTATCTTGTTCTCTATCAACAAAAGCTTGGGGTTCCACACCTTTTCCTGTAGCTCTGCCACAAGTTTCTGAGCTAGAGCATGCAAGTGTTGCTGAAATAATCGTCTAAATGTTTAACCCCTGCATATGCATTTCCGTGTAGAGCTCAACCTCGCCGACGGCACCTACGAGCTGCACCCGGTGCCAGAAGACGGAGCGGTAGCCGAGCCGTCGACTGCAGGAGCTGAAGCAGGACCCGCAGAAGACCAGTTTGCCTTCGCCCCGCTCGAAGGCAATCCTCGGAGCATGACCCCTACTTTCTAAACTTGTGCATGCCTTCTTTTGTATGTATGTGCATTTACGTTATAGGAGTTGGTTGAAACCATAGATGCATGACTTAGTTCCCTTAATAGAAACACTAGCATCATAAGTCTAAGTAGTTGCAATGCTTAATAGGCCTCGGTAAAAGTCGAGTGATTTCCTATCACTCGCGAGTTATAGGAGTTGGTTGTCTCCTTCTGGTTACAACTATAAGGACGGTGGATGGGGCAGGGCCTTGTGAACTCTTTTTGGTGGTCGGTGGATTGCCCCGTCTATTTATGTGAAACTGCTTAAGGTTGGAAAGTGTTGGTGTTCGTGATCAAGTGTTTGAAAGTACTAATCTCATACCTAGTATGGGATGGGGAAGCCTAGTACCTGATTGAACTAGGGCATGGCTTATACCCCTGCTGTCCCTGGAACGAGGTTCCCATGGTGCATCATGTGGGTGCAAGTGCGGTCACAGTACGACAAGAGGTCGGGACTGTGGAGCATTGCATGCCAAGGAAAGTTTGGACCTGACACGTGCTTGGGAATTGATGGGGACGGTCGACACAGGAAGCGACCTTTGTGGTGCGCGGATGTCGTGAGATTAGGTCCGTCATGCATGATTAAGAAACTTGAAACGATTCGTCTGCCTCTCACAGTTTGAGACTGCTTGATCGCTATGCTACACTGAGTAAAGATGAAACATGATGATGATATGAACTTGATGCTTGTTCTATATATTGTTTTTTGGAAACTATGGTTGTTTAGCATAAGTTGCAAATATAGACTGGTTAATGAACTTAGAACCGGAGCTAAAATATTGAAAGTAAGGACCTACTGTAGTCGCTTTTGGCAAAACAAACCCTCAGCCAAAGAGCCTTGCATGTCTAGAAGTTGGTGGAGTAGTTTCCCACCGGTCGGTTAAGTCTTGTTGATCTTAGTAGCTCAGCCCTGCTTGTGGCATCTTTTTCAGGTGAAGTTGAAGCTTCTGAGTGTGCTGCTATTAGCACTTGGCCGCCCCAGCTTCCTCCTAGGTGGACGGTCGAGTGGGATCCCTCCTCGGATGGCGAGGAGAGGGACCATTGATGTCCTGATCGACCTCATCAGGGACATCCGACCCGACGCTTTCTTTCACTATTATGTTTATCTTTCCGCTATTTGTGAACTTGTAAAACTCTGATTTTCAAACCAGTGTTGAAATAAATTGTTGAACTTGTTTAATTTGGATGATCTGTTGTATTCTCTGAACCACTCACCTTCATGTGTGCTATGCTAACTTGGTCCTGTGTAGTGGTTTTATCGGATGAAATCCGACGGATTGTCGAATTAACTTGATTAAAGCATATGATCGCGTGTTAGGCGATTTAAATGTGCTTTAGCTAAGTTAATCTGAGGTGTTCCGCCACAACAATCTCCTTGGATAGCTATAGTGAACTCTATCGGCCCTTGAATATATTGTGTGACATTGCTACCTTTGGTGTTTCTGCCTTGAATGTGAGTCTGAATGGTTCTCACGCAGCTTTTCTATCTCAACGGGCACTTTCTTTAGATGCCTCCTTTTACCGACCATTGCCCATCGCCATTTTGTTCTATAAATACGAACCCCTCGCATCCCCACTGAACGCATTCGCAAAACACCCATTTACCCGTTCCTTGCACATACTTCCAAGTCTACGATGGAGCGACCGAGATGGCCTCTTGCTCCTCTATCAATCAGGTACGAGGTCAATCTCCTACCTCTCGACCAATCTCTCTGTCAATTGATCATCCATTCTTCTCATAGCCGAACTGACTAAGCCACGACCTTGAATGAGCCATCGAGATCCTCCACTCCGGTGAACCGCTTACTCAGGCTGACAAAGACCTGATCCAAGCCCATCGCGAGGAACTTGGAGACCACCTTCCTGCGAACATAAAGAAGATTGTCGATGACATCGAGGCCAAAGCCTCTAGATGGCAAGCTCGGCAACCAGTCGAAAGGAGCCATCAGCTTCCCCATCAAGTTACTCTCGAAGACCATATGGCAGAAGTGGAGGAGAAGAACGCCCGACTCCAGATCAAATTGGGTTGACTCCAGAACAAGATTGATATGAATAAAGCTCAACCGGAACGCCATTAAACCTTTGTGACCTATAATTTTGTTGGTACTTTTTATCTAAGGGCGAGTTGTACCATGTCGGCCATATATTCAATTGATGTACCGAATTGTAATCAGTTTATTTATATATATATTTTTTTTCATTTCTTTTAATCTTAAGGCCATGCCCCTTGCATCGGCTATGTGAACACGAATCAGCACACATCGGCCATGAAAGCCCGATATGCTACATCATCGGCTAAGCGTCCACCCATATACTAGGGTAGTATCTTTTCAAATATCTTCCATTCAGAACCCTTGTAAATTCTTCTCCCTCAAAAGTCTCCAGTATGTACGCATTGCCTAGAGCGCATTGGCTAATCCGATATGGCCCTTCCCAAGTGGGTGACCATTTACCATACTTGGGATCTTTGGATCCTATCGGCAGGACCAATTTCCACACTAAATCCCCTTTGGAGAACTTTTTGACCTTGACCTTCTTGTCATACCATCTGGCGACCCTTTTCTTATTTTCTTCAATGCTGATCAAGGCCCTTAGTCGATGATTCGCCAAATCTTCCATTTCTCCCCTCATGAGGATGGAATAGTCATCAGCCAACAACTGGTCTTGAAGCGACATACATCTAGACCCAGTCTTCAGCTCCCAAGGTAATACTGCTTCATGCCTGTATACTAACTGATAAGGGGACATCTTGGTGGCACCGTGGCAAGCCATCCGATAAGCCCACAGGCACTCATTCAGCGTCTTATGCCACCGTCTCGGTTGTTCTTCGATCTTCCTTTTAATCAGCTTAATAACCCCCTTGCTGGATGACTTGGCCTGACCATTGGCCTGAGCGTAATATGGAGAAGAATTCAACAACTTAATCCCCATACTGGTAGTGAACTCCTCGAACTCTCCGAAGATAAACATTGACCCCTGATCAGTCGTAATGGTCTGAGGAATACCAAACCGATAAATAATGTGCTCCTTCATGAACTCGATCATATTCGACGATGTCACAATTTTCAAAGGAACCGCTTCAACCCACTTGGTGAAGTTGTCAGTCGCCACCAATATGAATTTATGCCCTTTGCTCGATAGCGGATAGATCTGGTCGATGAGATCAATTCAACAGCCCATAAATGGCCACGGCTTTATTATCGGGTTCATAGCCGATGCCGGGGCTCGTTGCACGTTGTTGAATTTTTGACAATCTTGACAGCCCTTGTAATATTTAAAGCAATCTTCAAGTATTGTTGGCCAATAATACCCATTGTTTCTAATCATCCACTTCATTTTGAAAGCCGATTGATGGGCCCCACATACTCCTTCATGAATTTTGCCCATCAAAATATCTGCCTCTTCAACGCCAAGGCACTTGAGCAAAATTCCATCAATCGTCCGATAAAACAATTTGTCTTCGAGCAACACATATTTTGTGGCATGGAAACATCTCCGCTGATCAACCTTCTTGGATGGATCTTTCAAATAATCGGCGATCTCCTTCCTCCAGTCATCAGCCGCCAGCTTTAGAGCCAAAGCACCATGAATCGGCCGATAACCAGAAGCGTGCTGAGCGAGTCTATTGGCCTCCTCGTTGTAATCTCTGGGGATATGTTCGATGGTTACGGTTTTGAATTCTTTGAGCAATTGGAGGCATTCCTCATAATAAATTCTCAAAATATCATCCTTGCATTCACATCCTCCAGTCAACTGATCCACGATAAGCATGGAATCCCTAAATATTTCGACTGCGTCAGCCCTGATCTCCCTCAATAATTGGATGCCCTTTAAGACAGCCTAACACTCTACTTGGTTATTAGTAGCGGAAGCCTAAATCGGCAAAGAGAACTCATGACTTGCCTCCCGAGGCGATATGAGAATTATGCCGATTCCTGATCCAACCCCACACGAAGACCCAACAAAATATAGGGTCCACGGAGTTGGCTCAACGACAGTAATTTCTGGTCCACAATGTTGGGCAACGAAATCGGCCATTACCTGATCCTTGACGGCCTAGGACGATTTGTACCTCAGATCGAATTCCGAGAGGGCCAGAATCCATTTTCCAATCCTTCCTTTCAAGATCGGCATGTGACAACATGTACTTGACGATATCATCTTTGCACACGACTACACATTCCTCCCATAATAAATAGTGCCTGAGTTTAGTACAAGAGAAGTATAGGCAAAGGCACAACATTTCCACCGGAGAATACCTGGTTTTGGTGTCCAAGAGTCTTTTGCTGACGTAATAAATCACCCTTTCTTTTCCTTAAAATTCCTAAACTAGTGCCGAGCTGATAGCTCGTTCATCGGCCGATAGGTACAATCTGAAAGGCTTATCGGCCTGAGGAGGAACCAATATGGGAGGGGACACTAGATATTGTTTGATGTCATTTAACACCTTCTGTTGTTCCTCACCCCAAACAAATTCTTGGTCGGGCTTCAACTTTAACAATGGACTGAAATCTTGAATTCGTCCGGACAGGTTTGATATGAATCTCCGGATGAAGTTGATCTTGCCAATTAAGGATTGCAACTCAGTCTTGTTTTGTGGGGCTACAACTTTGTTGATGGCAGTAATAATCTTTTGGTTGATCTCGATACCGTGCTCGTGGACCATGAAACACAGAAACTGACCAGCCGATACACCAAAAGCGCACTTGTTTGGATTCATTTTCAACCCATGTTTCCTTGTGCACTCCAGTACCTTGCATCACTCGGCCATTAATACTTGATTATATCCGGTGTTTCCCTCCATGAAGCTGATAACCCTGTGTCCCGCAGCAGCATCTATCAACACATTGGCCGTCGGCATCAGGTATCCATCCATCGGCGTAGCTTGGTTAAGGTTCCTAAAATCAATGCAAACACATAGTTTTCCATTTTTCTTATACACAAGAGCAATATTACAAATCCAATCGGCATATTGACATTGCCGAATGAACCCTGCTTCAACAAATCTTGCGATTTCAGCCTTTATATCAGGTAAAATTTTCAGATTACAACGTCGTGCAGGTTGCTGATATGGCCGATACCCTGGCTTTATTGGCTATCGATGTTCGACAATCGATCGATCTAGACTAGGCATTTCATGATACTCCCAAGCAAAGCAATCTTTAAACTCTCTTAACAAATCTACTAACTCACGCTTATACTCAGGATCTAACTTAGCACTAATATACGTCGACCATGGCTTACTACCATCTCCAAGGTCTATCATCTCTAACAGATCGGCCGATGTAAACCTGTGCCCAAGCTTCCCATCTTCTTGGATGAACTCATCCATCAAGACGATTCTTCTAAGCCGACTGCTTGGATTGGCTGTAGACCAAATTGGACACCTTGAAGAAGTCAGTGTCCCAGGTCTTGCCAGATATGCATCTGACGTGTTCGTAGCTCCACAATTGCGCGTCGGCTGCATCAATGCTGTAGGATAAATCAGCGGTAACCACTTCAATGTGTCACCAATCCACTGGACGAGGCACTGGTGCATTGTAGACGGGATGCAGCAATTTGCGAGCATCCAGTCTCATCCGAGCCGCATGTTGTAGGACCCTTTACCGTTAATGACAAAGAAGGTGGTAGGTAGGGTCTTACTGCCAATGGTAAGGTTGACGCAGAGTGCCCCCCAGGCTGGAGAGATGTTGCCTTTGAAGTCTTTGAGCATCATGTTCGTTTTCATCAGGTCTTCTTCACCTTTGCCAAGTTTTCGGAACATAGCATATGGCATGATGTTCATAGCTGCGCCTCCATCTACCAATAGCTTTGTGACCGGTCTTCTGCCAATCTACCCCTTGAGGAACAGAGCCTTGAGTTGCTGGCATTTTTTCATTCTCGGGTTTTTTAAAAGTGGCAGTTATTGGCTCCAAAGCCAATTGCGCCATCCGTTCCTCTGCCTCTATCGTGATAGAGCTGGAGTGCCCGATCTTTCAGTGAGAGGGATAACTTCGATTTGTGGAGGAGGTGACTCTTGCGATCCGACTATGAGTGAACAGGTCGTGGCGCCTTAGCAATCGTTGAACCAACTCCAAATTGTTATTGACCTTGCTGATGACAAGATCAACCTGAAAACGAGGTTCTATTCCTGCAAGCAATCGAAGAACAAGCAAGAACAAGATGATGGCAAAACTGAATATCAATCGCTCACGAATTGGGGTTCACAATGGCTGTCCACAGGTGGCCGTTGAGCACAACTGTAGCACAGGATGTTTGCACAATGGCTAAACTTAACAAAGAAAACCCCATCAAAAGAGGAGGCGCAGCCCCTGACTAAATAGGGGGGGAGGGGAGACGTGAGAAAGGTAGGCGCCCAGCCTGCCCACAAGGAAGGGAATAGGCGCCCAAACAGCCACACGCCATCTCCTTGATCCCCTTTCCTGATTTAGGTGGCGCAGCACCTTCCTGGTTATTTCTTGACAAAGCTAAAAACACATAGGTGGCGCAGCACCTAGACATTATTCTAGGCAGGTTTATCATGGGCATAGATGGCGTATGCATTTAGGAAACTTCTGGTCCCTCATTCTTCCAAATCATCATGAAGTTTAATTCACGTGCACGAGCTCGAGTGAGTGGTCCTGGTGGCGCCTGTGCTGGTTCAGTTGGAGAAGCCATTCCCGTGTCGGGGTTGATGTCCTCATCATCCTCCCCATCTTGAATCAAAGTCATCCTCGACGGCAGCTCCTCATCCTCGCCCGCATATGGTTTCAAATCTGCAACATTAAAACTAGAGGAAACACCATATTCTGCCGGCAGGACAAGTATATAAGCATTATCATTAATTTTCTTTAACACCTTGAAGCGACCAGCAGCACGTGGCATCAGCTTAGACCTGCGTAAAGTAGGAAAGCGATCCTTGCGCAAATGCAACCAAACCAACTCACCAGGTTCAAAAGTAACAAGTTTACGTCCTTTACTACCAACAGCCTGATTTTTAGCATTAGTGCGCGCAATGTTCTGCTACGTTTGCTCATGGATGTCCAACATTTGTTTAACACGTGCAACAACATCTACAGGTGGAGCGTCCAAAGGATCAAAGGACAGCAAGTCAATTGGCGCCCGTGGAATGTAACCATAGACAACCTGAAAAGGGCACATTTTCGTGGAGGAATGTGTAGCACGATTGGAAGCAAACTCTACATGTGGCAAGCAATCCTCCCAAAGTTTCAGATTTTTGTTTAACACAGCCCTAAGCATGGTAGATAAGGTTCGGTTCACAACCTTAGTTTGCCTATCTGTTTGTGGGTGACAAGTGGTGCTGAAAAGCAATTTAGTTCCTAGTTTATTCCAAAGAGATCTCCAAAAATGACTTAGGAACTTAGCGTCGCGATCTGAGACTATTGTATTTGGAACACCATGTAAACGAATAATCTCACGAAAGAACAATTCAGCAACGCTGCTAGCATCATCAGTTTTATGGCATGGTATGAAGTGAGCCATTTTAGAGAATCGATCAACAACCATAAAGATACTATCCCTCCCCTTCTTAGTTCGAGGTAAGCCCAAAACAAAATCCATAGAAATATCGAGCCAAGGAGAAGTAGGGACACGTAACGGCATATACAAACCATGGTTGTTCAGGTGTGACTTAGCTTTCTAGCACGTGGTGCAGCGTGCAACAAAGCGCTCCACGTCGCGGCGCATCTGGGGCCAAAAGAAGTGTGCGGCCAGAATCTCCTGTGTCTTGTAAACGCCAAAGTGTCCCATGAGGCCGCCACCATGCGCTTCCTGCAACAGCAAAAGACGAATCGAGTTTGCTGGAATACATATCTTGTTAGTGTGGAACAAGAACCCATCGTTTACATGGAATTTACCCCATGGTTTACCATCCTTGTAATGCATCATGATGTCCTTAAAATCAGGACATCGGCGTATTGTTCTTTCACAGTTTGTAAGCTAAAAATTTTAAAGTCTAACTAGGACAGCATGGTGTATCTACGTGACAAAGCATCAGCAATAATGTTGTCTTTCCTGTTCTTATGTTTGATGATGTAAGGAAAAGACTCTATGAATTCTACCCACTTAGCATGCCGACGGTTCAGATTCGTTTGGCTACGAATATGTTTTAAGGCCTCATGATCAGAATGAATAATAAACTCGCGAGGCCATAAATAATGTTGCCAAGTTTGTAGAGTGCGAATCAAAGCAAAAAGTTCTTTGTCATAAGTTGAATAATTCAGACTAGCACCGCTTAATCTTTCGCTAAAGTAAGCCACTAGTTTGCCCTCTTGAAGCAAAACACCGCCCAACCCAATACCACTAGCATCGCATTCAAGTTCAAACATCTTATTGAAATCAGGTAGCTGTAGTAAGGGGGCATGTGTCAACTTATCTTTTAGGATGGTGAATGCCTCTTCTTGTGCCATACCCCATGAGAAAAGAATGCCCTTCTTGGTGAGCTCATGCAACGGGGCGGCAATGGAGCTGAAATCACGCACAAACCGTCGGTAGAATCCTGCAAGCCCAAGAAAACTCCGAATCTGCGTAACTGTCGTCGGTGTGGGCCAACTTTGGATGGCATCAATCTTGCTGCTATCCACCTCAATTCCCTGCGGAGTAACAACATAGCCAACAAACGACACACGTTGCGTGCAGAAGTTGCACTTTTCCAAGTTACCAAATAAACGGGCAGCGCGCAAAGCGTCAAAAACTGCATGCAAATGTTCCAAATGCTCTTCCATAGACTTGCTGTAAATCAGAATATCGTCGAAATAAACAACCACAAATAGTCCTATGAATGGCCTCAAAACTTCATGCATTAAGCGCATAAATGTGCTGGGAGCATTAGTCAATCCAAACGGCATAACTAACCATTCATAAAAGCCAAATTTTGTTTTAAATGCCGTTTTCCATTCATCCCCAAGTTTCATTCGAATCTGGTGGTACCCACTACGCAAATCGACCTTGGAAAATATAACAACACCGCTAAGCTCATCAAGCATATCATCAAGGCGAGGTATAGGATAGTGATAACGAATTGTGATATTGTTAATCGCGCGACAATCTACGCACATGTGCCACGTACCATCCTTCTTCGAAACAAGTAAAACAAGAACAGAACAAGGGCTAAGAGACTCACGAATGTAGCCCTTATCAAGTAACGCTTGGACTTGGCACTAAATCTCCTTTGTTTCAGCGGGATTGGTACGGTACAGGGCGTGGTTGGGAAGATGGGCCCTTGGGATGAGGTCGATCTGGTGCTCAATGCCCGCGAATTGGAGGAAGACCTGGTGGTAACTCCTTCGGAAACACATCGGCATAGTCCTGCAAAAGGCTTAGTAACAGCAGGGGGTATGTCCAAAGATGGCGCATCATCTAGTGAAAACAGCACATGAGAGCATACAAGCGCATAGCATGGTAGATTATCATCACGTACTTCATTGAAATCAGATTTAGTGGCTAGCAAAATAGGAGCTTTCAGTCTAATCTCGTTTTGTATGTGCGAGTGCTGCTGGTGTTGTTTAGCTCTAGCGATGTCATCTTTTACAATCTGTTCAGGGGTCATTAGGTGAAGAATTATTTTCTTGCCCTTAAACATCAAAGAGTAATGGTTTGTGCAACCATGATGTAAGCTATCCGTATCATATTGCCAAGGCCTACCGAGCAGTAACGAACAGGCTTCCATGGGAACAACATCGCAATCGGCATAATCATGATAGGACCCCATAGAAAAATGAACATGTACCGAGCGTGTTACCTTGAGTTTGTCGCCCTGGTTTAGCCATTGAATATGGTAGGGGTGTGGGTGTGGACGCGTGGGGAGAGACAACTTCTCCACCAGGTTCGTGCTTGCCAAGTTGTTGCAGCTACCGCCATCAATAATGACGCGAATAGATCGTTCTTGCACAACGCCTTTGGTGTGGAACAAGGTGTGGCGCTGGTTCTGCTCTGGTTGTGCAACCTGCATGCTGAGAACATGCTGCACAACAAGACTCTCATACTTGTCGGCGTCAGTGGCAGCCACATGTTCTTCTTCGGTTCCTGCAACGTCAGTGGCAAGCATAGCATATATGGTTTCTTCGGAATCACTAGCTGAAGAATACTCACCATTGTCACGTATAATCAGCGTGCGCTTGTTGGGGCAGTCCCGTATCATGTGACCAAAACCTTTGCAGTGATGGCATTGAATGTCCTTGGTGCGTCCAGAGGAAGAGGCGCCCTGTGTTGCTTGATGTGGCGCTGGAGTTTTTGCTGCTGCCTTGTGACTTGGAGTGCCGCTAGGTGGAGATGGCGCTGCTTGGGGTGACACAGCCACAGGCTTAGGGGCTGAGTGGAACGACGTGGTGCGACTTGCAAAAGAGTTAGCATGTGTCCGCGTGTGTCATCCCTGCACTTCACGTTCAGCTTTGCAAGCAAGGTGGAACAAACGAGTAATATTAGTGTACTCCTTATAATCAAGCACATCCTGAATTTCACGGTTTAAACCACCCAAAAAGCGTGCCATAACAGCGTCATTGTTCTCAACTAAACCACAACGAAGCATACCAGTTTGCAGCTCCTGATAGTACTCCTCAATAGAGTGTGTACCTTGCCTTAAACGCTGCAGTTTATTAAGCATATCGCGAGCATAATATGAGGGAACAAATCTATGGTGCATGAGAACTTTTAAAGCATCCCAAGTGGTAGGAATTTCAGTGGGATGTTTGCTGCCATGTTTGCACCACCAAATAAAAGAAAAATGGGTAAATTCACTAGTAGCAGCTCTAACTTGATGTTGTGCAGGAAAAGCATGACATGCGAATTTTTGATCAACAACAAGTTCCCACTCAAGATAAGCATCAGGATCATATTTACCATTGAATTTAGGTATAGTGAGTTTAATCTTAGAGAAAGAATCATCCTGGTTACGTACCACACGACGAGGTCCTCACCGGCGATGACGGTCCTGAGCGTCATGTTCGGTGTCGCCACCATAATCAGTGTTTCCCTTGACCTCACCAAGCTGCTAGGACAACTCCTCAAGCCATGTCATGATGGTGCCGAAGCTGATGTTGGTGGTGGCTTGGGCGGTTTTTAATTCCTGGAGCACCGTACCGGCTTCAATTTGTGTTGTTTCAAGCTGACCAAGGCGCTCGTTGGTGATGTGAATGTCTTCAGCGAGGCCATCAACTTGCAGGTGCATTTGTTGCTCAAAATGCTGTAGGATGCGCTTGGTACGAGGGGATTGTGGCATGGTGGGCGCATCATCTTGATCCCCCAAGGATCCTACCATTGTTAGTGCAAAGAACAAGAGAACACGGAACAAAATAGTATGTCCTACAGCTAGTGGAATGGGTCGCTAAACAGGACGCTCAAACTAAAACCGTTATTAAGTTCTTACCTGTTCTTACCAAGCCAACAGGGGTGACTTACAACCAGCGGTGCAACCGATGAAGCTTGGATAGAGCGATTGCCAGAGGACACAACCTGCACGCTGTAGAAAATTTGTGTAGCTATAGGAAGGCTTCAATTTGTAGCAAGGATTAGCACAAGCATTCAGCAAATGCGAAGTTGAATAATCACTCAAAGCTGGTGTTGTGCTGATCCTAGGCTAGACCGTACTAGAGACATGAGCCCACGCACAAAGATAGTCACAGAATTGCAAGAACAAAGAGTAAAAGACAGCGAGTACACACCCTTGGCTTCTCCTTTTTTTTGTTATTTTTTTTGTTTGGTGCGGCTCTTTTTTTTTTATGCACCTCTGGCCTTTTTTAGTTTGATGACACTGCCAACACGTTGCACAACTCAAAAGGAAATAAAAGGAAATCAGAAACTCTTTCCTTTCGTGTAGCCACAGACTGCCTGAGCTCTCACGATCTGCTGTGATACGCGCAAAATGAATCGGTAGGCAAGGGAAGTATCCGTTGGAAAGGGCACGAAATATGCTTTCCAAATTGTACCTAAACTTCCCAAATGGACTACGGATGCAACAGCTAAGGCATGTTTCCTTGCCGAGATAAATAAAGACCTGAAATAAATTACTTTCCTTTTGTAGGTGGTAATTTGGCATGCACAAGGGGGTCTGTGACGTGGGAAAGATTACAGGAACAAGGAGGACAAAGGAAAAGGAGGATCAAGTGCAAAGATGTGAACTAATATATGACAGGAACTCAAAACTCTAAAGGACTAGACGCCAAGACCAGCAACACAACACAACGATGCAACCAAAAACTCAACAAAGCAATAAATTGAATGAAAGATGCAAAGGCTCAAAAGGTCTTGGATAGTGGTTCTAACCTGAAACTTTTTTTTGGTGGCTTTTCTGGTGGATGATAGGATGATGAACAAAACTACAAATAAAGGGGATAGATCTCACCGAACAACCTGAAACCCGATACCACTTGATAGAGCTGGAGTGCCCGATCTTTCGGTGAGAGGGATAACTTTGATTTGTGGAGGAGGTGACTCTTGCGATCTGACTACGAGCGAACAGGTTGTGGCACCTTAGCAATCGCTAAACCAATTCCAAATGGTTATTGACCTTGCTGATGACAAGATCAACCTGAACACGAGGTTCTATTCCTGCAAGCAATCGAAGAACAAGCAAGAACAAGATGAAGGCAAAACCGAATATCAATCACTCACGAATTGGGGTTCACAATGGCTATCCACAGGTGGCCGCTGAGCACAATTGTAGCATAGGACATTTGCACAATGGCTAAACTTAACAAAGAAAACCCTAGCAAAAGAGGGGGCGCAACCCCTGACTAAATAGGGGGGGAGTGGAGGCGTGAGAAAGGTAGGCGCCTAGCCTGCCCACAAGGAAGGGAATAGGCGCCCAAACAGCCACACGCCATCTCCTTGATCCCCTTTCCTGATTTAGGGGCGCAGCACCTTCCTTGTTATTTCTTGACAAAGCTAAAAACACATAGGTGGCGCAACACCTAGACATTATTCTGGGCAGGTTTATCATGGGCATAGATGGCGTATGCACTTAGGAAACTTCTGGTCCTTCATTCTTCAAAATCATCACAAAGTTTAATTCACGTGCACGAGCTCGAGTGAGTGGTCCTGGTGGTGCCTGTGCTGGTTCAGTTGGAGTAGCCATTCTCGTGTCAGGGTTGATGTCCTCATCATATCGTGTCGTCGTGGTCAGCGGGAGCCATGAACTCCATCGGCAAGATGAATACCATGTTAACGTCGACAGCCGAATCCTGATTATCAATCATCGACTTTTCCTCTGGGGTGCCAAACTTGAGACCTGGCTTCCTTTTTGTCCAATGCTTTCCTTTGTTCTTCCTCTTGTTGTTCCCATTGGCGCAAGCGCTGGACCCTTCACTTCTGGGATTTGGTCAAACCCTCTGGGCACCATCTGGGGTTCCCTGCTTTACCCGGCGGTTTGATACATTCCCAGTCTGGCTTTCGGCCCAGCGGATTTTTGTTAGAGATCCTTACATCAGCCATTTCTCCTAGTCGATTGGGTGTGTTAGCTCTGCCCCCTAGCCGATTATGCTCATTCACTCTGCCCCCCAGCCGATCATGCACTAGAACACACCTGTCATCTCGCTCAGGCTTGTTTCTGCTGATCGGCTCTTGTCCTCTATCTCCAAAGCGTGACCTCTTAAATGATCGGCTGCCGCAGTACCGGCCGTTGCACTCAGGACAGTTATCGGCCGATGGAACCCTAAGGTCGCTCTCCCAACAGTGGATGAAGAACGGACACCTCCAATGGTCTTCATGCCGGTGCATTATTTCTTCCCGACACCTTGCATCTTCCTGTTGCCTCTGGAACTTGTTAAGTAGGTCCCGAGACGTGATTGGCCGACGCAGCTTCTCCAAGTTCCCGTCCTCTATTTCTACTCAGCCTTTTCCTTTAATGTCATCGGCCAACGCCTGGTTCCTGGGGTCTACCGGCCCGTTCCTTTTGGCCGATTCCAACGTCAGTACCTTGGTCTGGAACGCATTTTTACCGCCGACGTTGACCATATTGGCTGGAAAGGGATGTTGGTCGATTTTCGTCGGTTTTGCTGGCTTTGTGGGGACTTCGAATCTGAGTCTCCCTTGCTCGAAGGCCAACTGTATTTGCTAGTGGAGGACTTTGCACTCATTGCTATCGTGAGATGTGGCATTGTGCGACTTGTAGTACTTCATCTTCTTAAGCTGTTTCAGTCGATGGAATTGTGTGGTAGGGCGAGTGCTTGATCTGTCTTTCTTGTAGCAGCAAGTCAAAGATCTTATCGGCCTTAGACGTATCGAAGCCGAACATCTCCGGCTGTTTCTTTCCAAATGGGCGCAAGATTGGCTTTTTGCCCTTGACCCATTCTGCCAAGCCGATTTCCGCCTCCTCTTCTGAGTCAGACCCTTCCACGGACACCACCTTTTTTTGGAAATTTCTTCGTTGGTCAAAGGGGCGCACTTCCTGGTATGATAACTGATGTACTATTTGGCTCAGACTCTCAAACTCTTAAGAAGCATATTTTTCTTGCTGATTTTGTATCTTTTCCTTTACTTTGGTCTGGATTACACCCTTACCACCGACTTCTACCATGTTAGTTGGGAAATGGTGCTGGTCAATCTTCATCGACTTTGCTGGCTTTGTAGTTGCTTCAAACTTAAGTCTTCCCTGCTCAATAGCTTATTGGATCTGCTGATGGAAAACTTTGCACTCATTTGTATCATGAGACGTAGCATTATGCCACTTGCAGTATTTGATCTTTTTGAGCTCCTCAGCTGATGGGATAGTATGATAGGGCGACAACTTGATCTGCCTCTCTTGCAACAACAAATCAAAGATTTTGTCAGCTTTGGTAGTATCGAACCCAAACTTTTCAGGTTCTTTCCTGCCAAATGGACACGAAACTGTCTTCTTGTTTTTGACCCATTCAACCAAGCCAATTTCCATCTCTTCATTCGAATTGGAGTACTCCACATATGCAACCCACTTCTGGAAGTTCCTCTTCTGTTTATAAGGGCGCACTTCCTGGTTTGACATCCGACGCACAAGTTGACTCAGACTTTCAAACTCCTGCGAGGTGTATTTTTCTTTGATGTGCGGCAAGAGTCCTTGTATTTTTCAAACTTCAGCTAGCTGGCTATCACTTAGGACCAAACTATAGCATTTGTTTCTGACTTCTCTGAATCTTTGTATAAAGCCAGCTATTGACTCATCAGTCCTCTGCCTCAATCCAGTCAGATCCATGCGCTTCATCTCATGAATTCCAGCAAAAAAGTATTTATGAAACTGCTTCTCCAGATCGGCCCAGGAAATAATAGAATTCGCTGGAAGCGACGTGAACCACGCAAAGGCTGATCCAGACAAAGATGATGAGAATAACCGAACCCTCAACGCATCCTGCGCAGCTGCTTCTCCACATTGAATAATGTATCGGTTGACATGCTCCATCGTAGAAGTATCATCTTGTCCAGAGAACTTGGTAAAGTCAAGTACTTTATACCAATGGGGAAAAGGAAGCAGATCATAAGCAGGTGGATACGGTGTCCAATACATGTAAGTCTTCTGCTTAGGTTTAAACCCGAACTGATCTTTCATTACTTCAGCTATCTTTGCAGCCCAATCTATCTGTTGGTGTGCAGTCTGTGGCTGTTGCGACATGACTGGCTAAATTATCGGCTGAAAAGCCAACGCTTGTTGCTGTAGTTGTGGCAAAACTATCGGCTGGGCACCCGATGCTTGTTGCTGCAGTTGTGGCAAAACTATCGGCTAGGCAGCCAATGCTTGTTGCTAAGGCTGTGGTTGAATTATCGGCTAAGAAGCTGATGCTTGCCACTGAGGAAGGTTAACGTGTTGTAGTGTGCTTGCCTCCTTATTATATAATACCATCGTTGACCCGTCTTGATGAGGCATCAAAGTGTCGGTTCCCCCATTGATTTCTAAAGTATCTTGCTGTTGACATTGAGTCATCGGTTGAGGAGTCAACACCTGTGGTATCTATATATGAGATCCTGTGGATGAGGTGAACGACCCTGGAGGCATTCCAAACCCAGTGATCGGATTCCACCCGATTGGTGTTCCCGCTGCCCCCAACAGCGCCGATGATGATGTCAACGGCGATGGAGTAGAGTATAACGGGGAAGTCTGGTTCACAATCTGCGTCGGTAGAGGTCGTGCAACACTGGGACTCAGAGGTGGCATAACACTGTAACCTCCCCTTGACTGCATCAGTTGAAAAACCAAATGAGTCATGCCAGGCACTGCCATGATGTTTCCAATTGGCGCATTACTCGCACTTTTAGGGGATTCGTAGGCTGGACCTCGATAACCTTGAAGAGCTCCCCCTAGTAAAGTGTTGACAACAGCGTTGTGAACGGTGTTGGTCATCACGAAGGACTGATTGATCAACGCATGATGAATAGCTTGGTTGACCATCTCTTGTATCTTCCCTAGATTTTCATCAATACTGATATGACGAGGGACTAGAAAATCATGCTTCTTAATGGCTTCTCCTCTCTTGGTAAGGCTATATGATCTCAAGTACACCAATTTATATTCCTCCATAACTCTTGCCAGATCACTTTTCTGATCCTCCTTAAGATCATCTTCCGTAACCTCCATGATATTTTTGTTTGAGAGCTCAGAAGGTTCCGGAATAGACATGTTGAAAAACTGCTCGTGGTCCCACCGGGCGTGCCAAAAGTGTGTTGACGCAAAAATCAGATGATGACCTTCACGTATTAACACGCGAAACCTGAGAGATCTGCTTCGCTCAAGTACAGGTTGTAACCCTCTCAATCCAAGGCGTGCCAGTCAATTTGACCTGCCAATTGACAAGGGCAAAGAAGATGTTAAATTCAAGAGCGAATCGGCTGGTGTTCCATTGCAGGTTAATATTCAAATAATCAGTCACAAAACATGTGTTTGATAGCTCAACTTACAGCTGCAATGGAAGGGCTCCTATCTTCACCAGGATGAGGATGGGTTACGTCCACACCAAATATGATGGTAGGCCTGTTAGTCACCAAAGGAATGTGTTTTGACACTGCATCAACCAGTACAGTGTTCCTTCCTCCAACCTTTGAAAGCAAAATTGTGTCGAACTGGAAGGGTCCTGGAAAGGGAGGAGGAGGCGGCAGTGGCGGCAGACTGGAAAGGGAGGAGGAGCCGGTGGCGGCATCCTGGACAAGCTGGAGGCAGTGGCGGCGGTGGGCTGGGAAGGGAGAAGGAGGAGGAGCGGTAGCGGCGACGGGCTGGGAAGGGAGGAGGAGGAGGCGGCAGCGGTGGCGGACTGGAAAGGGAGGAGGAGCCGGTGGCGGCATCCTGGAGAAGTTGGAGGCGGTGGCGGCGGCGGGCTGGGAAGGGAGGAGGAGGAGGCGGTAGCGGCGGCAGGCTGGGAAGGGAGGAGGAGGAGGAGGCGGCAGCAGCGGCAGACTGGAAAGGGAGCCGGCGGTGGCGTCCTGGAGAAGCCAGAGGCGACGGACTAGAAAGGGAGGAGGAGCTAGTGGCGGCGACTTGGAAAAGCCGGAGGCGGCGGTGGCGGCGGCCGAGCACTAGGAGATCGACGGGAAGCGACATGCGGGAAAATGGCGTGCGGGAAAAAACCTGAATAATATATTTTGTGCTAATTACAATTTTACCCATACCAAAAAGCAGCCTATACTCTATACTATCACCTGGTAGTATTGTGCACCGTAAAAGAGCTCTTTTTTAAAGCTGTATGAAGAGCAAGAGAAAGTTCATTGATAGCTAAAACAAAAAGGTAAGGGGACAAAGAACAGCCTTGCCTAATTCCCCTCTGAGAAATGAAAGAGGAAGTAGGTTGGTTGTTTACAAGCACCGAAAAATTAGGAGTGGAGATGCAAGCCTTGACCAGATTAACAACATGATTAGGTAAACCAACCCTGAGCATGGCATTAGTAATAAAATCCCACTCTATTCTATCAAAAGCTTTAGCTAAATCAATTTTAAGAAGGAAGCCCTTGTGTTTCCAAGTAGTGAGACCAAAGGAGTCAGTAATTTCCTGAGCAACAATGATACTGGAAGTAATATGTCTGCCAGGAATAAAAGCAGATTGAGACAAATGCACTTTATTTGGAAGGTAAGGCTTAATTCTATCAGCTAAGCTTTTAGCAATCATCTTATAAATGAAATTGCAAAGACTAATAGGTCTAAAATCCTGAGGGCTGACAGGAGCATTTTTCTTTGGAATAAGCACTATGAAAGTTTTGTTGAGATCAGGTGGAACCTGTGCGATAGAAGTTTTGGATGAGGTTGGCCACATCATCACCAAGCCAATGCCAAGAAGCTCTGTAAAAATGCTACATTGAAACCATCATGGCCAGGTGCTGCATCCTTTTTCATATTTTTTAAAATTTCCCATAATTCTGCCTTATCTGGAATAGAACCTGTGAACTGGCTGTTTGTATCATCATCTTGTCTAATATGATTCAAAGAATAATAAGGCTGATGCTGATCAAGTTGACTTGAGAAAAGGTTTTTGAAATAATTATTGAAACAGGCTGCTATCTGATCATGTGTTGTGAGAGGGTTCCCAAACTCATCAGTTAAGAAGACTAACCTATTCCTCCTGGACCTTTTTAAGATAGCTTGTTGAAAGAACTGAGTATTTCTGTCTCCTTAGATACCCACAATTTTTTGTATCTCTGTTTATGAAATTCTGCCTGCTTGTCTAGGATCATTTGATGTTGTTGGATTAGATCTTGTTCTAAAGAATGATTATGAAGGTGAGGAGGTAAACTCTGTATTTGGAGAATGCTGTCTTCAACTGCTTGTAACTGAGAATTCAGGTTTGGTTTCTTTTTCCTCCATTTTTGCAAACCTGTTGCCAGGAACTTGGCTTTAAGGTGAAAAGGGCGAGAAGAGGATCTATCCCAACTATTTTTAGCTGCATTCTCTCTTTTTTTTTTTGAAACCACTTTAGCTGCATTCTGAAAGTCCCTCCATAAGCCACTAAAAGTCCCTCCATAAGCCACCAGTTCTCAAATCTAAAAGGTTTCTTTCTTGTTTGGGAAGTTTCCAAGATTGCTAAAATTGAAGAATGATCACTTTTCATCATTGGTAAGTGGAAAACTGCTATGGAGGGAAACGCTGCACACCATTCTGCATTTTCTAAACATCTATCCAAACGCTCAAAAGTAGGATTAGCATAAAATTGTTTATTGGACCAAGTGTAAGTAGGATCATTGTACCACAAATCCATAAAACCACATTCCTTAACAAGATGACAGAAAATAAACATGCGAGAAGTATTAACAGACCTAGGTCCTATCTTTTCATTAGCATGCAAAACATTGCCAAAAAAAATTGTTTTTTGGCTCCATCATTCATGAATAGGGTAGCTTCGTTTTCACGCTATAATCGTTCACGGCTCACGCCGCTCGCCCATTCTACTGTAGCAGCAGTAAAGAATAAAGATTGTCAACTGGAAAGGAAAACTACTGTCTCCTGCAGCGCAAGTAAAAGTTACGTACAAGGCAGTTGAAAGTTGAAACCAGCTGTACCGCAGACCGCCTTGTAAACCCGGCGCCCTGTTTTTCACGGACTATCCACCGCGCACCACAGTCCACACTCCACAGTGAATCAGTAATAACTATGCTGTCCCTCCAACCACAAACACATTAGAAAGCATCGGAAACCCAAGCACCTCCGCAGGCCCCTCCCACCGCCTCCTCCCTCCTGCTTGTCCTGCAGCTGCAACAAAAAACCCCAGGCCAAACAAAACCCCCATTTTCGTCCTCGCCGTCATCAATCTCCCATTCTCCCCGGAGCGAATCGCGATCCTTCCTCTAGGTACCTCCTCCTTGCTGGTAGCGAATTTCGATTCCGTTGTTTGGTTATGGGTTTGGTGCTCCGATTGTTGGGGTTTAGGTCGCGGATTTCCCCCCTATGTTGCGCTAATGTGGCGTTCGCGCGCACCGCCGCACCCTTGATTCCTCGCCCCGATCATCTCTACTTCTCTACTATCTTTTGGGTGTGATCGTCTCACGCAGGCAGTCACGGGTTCCTTGTGCTCCCGGCTCCCCGTTGCCTGCTCGTACGGTACCCAACCGATGTGAGAAATTTGTTGTTCGAGGGCTTTTTTGCTTGGTCCAGTGGGCGAGATGGGAGTTTGCCGCGTGGGAGGATGGAGTCGCACTGGGAGAAGAGAAATGCTTCCTTTCTCCCCTTGCAAAGTATTCGTAAAGTTCCTTCTACGATTGTGTTGTGGCCTTGTAGCTGCGGTTCGAGCGAGGAGCCCTTTTCCTTTTTCACTCTCAACCCCAAAAAGAAAGAAGTAATATGGGGGCCTGTCATGTGGATTTCTTGATAGACCAATTTCTTGGTAATAATTGCAGTGCAGCTAGGCCCACACAGGCACTTTCATGCATCTTTGAACTTCCATTTCTGGTTTCTACTTTCTAGTTTGTCAGTATTTTTGCTGTTAGGCTGAAGGGCTCATAGCATTATTCGTATCAGATGCTGAAAAAAATGAAGCTGTGCAACAAAAATCATCTGCTAGCCCAACAATGTGCTGATCAGTCTCATAGATGAAGATTTTGAATGTTTTCCAAACTGGAATCCAAACATGATGGTTGAGGGAGAGATGTATGGGTTGTCTAGTACTCTAGTGCATCTGGCGACAAATAATGTGGAAAAGGGGTGAGAGGGAGAGAAATGATAATGTGCATGCCTGAAGGGCCACATGCATATCACAAGTTTTGAGGGATGGAGAGGGATGATATTGATAGATAGCTTAGTTATAAAAATGTAATCTCCTCTTTTTAATAGTGTAGCGTTGCAATTGAGATATTGTTTGTATTTGTTCTCCCTAACACCATTTCTTTTGACAACTTTGTAATGGGTTGTGCTTCTGATCACTCTGCATTTCCCCTTTATCATGCTCTATTGGTCACTCATTCTTTTCGTTTCAGGTTAAGTGATGATACTGGACTTCGTCGACCTGTCCAGTGATGATGATGATGAGGAGATGCTTGCCAGAGAAGAACACAGTGTTCACGGAAAAGGTCATTCAGTTCATTTGAAGGCAGAAATTGTTGACTTGACTAGTGATGAGGACATTTTTGAAGGAGAGCACCTTGCTCATGGACAATGCAATGCTGCTCAAGGCACAGCACTTCTTAAACAGGAGTTCTTCAGAGATGATGGACAAGCAGAAGCTGCCCAGTGCACAGTAAAATTACAGATGCAAGAACTTAGAGCAGATGATGGACAAGCTGATGGTGCCCTGTGCACAGCAACGTTACAGATGCAAGAACATAAAGAAGATGATGGGCAAGGTGATGCTGCCCAGAGCACAACCACATTACAGATGCAAGAACTGAGAGCAGATCATGCACAATGCGATGCTGTCCAGTGTATAACAACGTTGCAGAGGCAAGAACTTAGTGCAAAATTTGGACAAGGTGATGCTGCCCAGTGCATAGCAACATTACAGATGCAAGAACATAAAGTTGATGTTGGGCAAGGTGATGCTGCCCAGAGCACAGTCACATTACAGATGCAAGAACTTAGAGCAGATCATGGACAAGGCAATGCTGTCCAGTGTATAACAACATTGCAGAGGAAAGAACTTAGTGCAGAAGTTGGACAAGGTGATGCTGGCCAGTGCATAGCAACATTACAAATGCAAGAACTCATAGCAGATGATGTACAAGGTGATGCTTCTCAGTGCGCAGCAACATTACTGATGCAAGAACTTGGAGCAGATTACGGACAAGGTGATGCTGCCCAGTGCACAACCACTTTACAGACGGAAGAACTTACTGCAGATGATGGACAAGATACTGCTGCTCAATTCACACCAACATTAGAACTTACTCAAGATGATGAACAAGGTGGTGATGTGCCGTGCACGACAGCACTCAAAAGACAACAACTTAATCCAGATGATGGACAAGATGCTGTTGCCCTGTGTACAACAACATTACCAAGGCAGAAATCTATTTCAGATGGTGCACAAGGTGATGTCCCTCGCATCACAACAGCACTACAGAGGCAGGAATCTGATGCAGCTCATGGAAAAGGCAATGCAGCTCAGTGCACAACATCACATAGGCAGGAGTTCCTAGCAGCAGATGATAGCATGCAAGAGGATGTGCATTTTAGAAATTCAGCTGAAGCTACCACATCCTTATCAAGGACACAAGAAGGGAGTCACAGGGTAACTGGATTTCTGAATACGTCTTATGCGCCGACTGTAGAACCATTTTCCCGGCAATTCTGGAAAGCTGGAGAGTATGGAGTAGCTACTGAAGCTGCGATCAACAGTATGTTCTTAACCTTCCTTATCATGCCCATCAGACTATTTATCATAGAACCAATGGAAATCAAGCAAAAATATCTGTCCTATTTAGAGTCCACATTGTGCCAGGATCCAGTTTAAGGTGGATTTACCCTTCCATCCATTGCTGACTCGCACCACTTCTGCGAAAACCTCCTTACGAAGCCCACTGTTCCATAGTGTTCAACCTGCATGAATTTCGTAAAAGGAAAACCTGAATTATTTATAAGGCAAATATACATTGCGAGTTATATGTAAATGACAGAGCTGCAGCCATCCTGCAGTGCAAATATAAAGGGAGGAAAACCCCCTCTGGTTATGTCAGATGATAGTTTTCCCAGCAGCTGGGCGTGGTTTTGACAACCCTGTTACAATTTGCACCCTCTCTTATTTCTTTCACCTTCATTTCTGATACATGAGTTTCACATTTTGTAGCTGGCCAAAACTGCTTACGGATTCATCCCAAGTTTCTTCATTCTAATGCTACTTCGCATAAGTGGGCATTTGGTGGTGAGTCATACTGACAACATTGAAAGATTACCCTCTTCTGCTTTCGCATGAGCACGTCTGTGCTCTTAATTGTGAAAATCTACACAAGCTAGTGATGGTATTGATTAACTTCTGTTATACAGCTATTGCAGAGCTGCTCGACAATGCTATTGATGAGGTATTGATCCAAATTATCAGCCTTAATATTGTACTCCTTCCATTTGAAATTACAAGGAGTATTTCATCTCGTTAGGACAAGATTTTGACTGACAATTAGTCCATTACTATCGTATTATGAAGTACTTATGATTATGATTTTGCATCACATAAATGCATATTAATGGAGTCATAATGAAATGAAATGTGGCTTGTAATTTCTAACGGAGGGAGTATCAGAGTACAATTTTAACTAATTTCATTCTTATCTTTCCTTCATGTGTATATTATTCTTCTATTTTATATGGGACTAGGTGAACAATGGTGCAACCTTTGTGAAAATAGATAAGATGAAGCATTCTCCTGATGGGGATTATGCATTGGTGATAGAAGGTGATACTCCCTTAGTCTATTTGTTTCCCATGTACTTGGCACTTTTAACCAAATATTTTTGTTTCTAAATACTTGACACTTTCACAATCCTAATATGTGTTTTTCAACTTATACTATGAAACTTGTCCATTTCTCCTGCTTTGTCACCTCATTTTGCATGCATTCGCATGCTATATTATTGGAGGATGATCTGGGAACTTCTACTTAAAAAGGATTTGCCTAGTTACTTGAGCATTTTTTTCCCAGAAACTAGTTAATTATGCGTTGGCCTGTGGCAATTATGTACCATCTACCCTGCTCATATTTTTTTGGGAAAAGTCCGATTTTCACCCTCCAACTATAGCAGAAGTCTAATTTTCAACCCACAAGTATAAAACCGGATAGGCAGGACCATCCAACTGTCAAAACTGGGCAAATTTGGCCCTTTGGGTGGTTTCGAGGGTGGTTTTACATTTTCTAGAAATTTAAAAAGTTTTGGTTTAATAAAAATATTCATAAATAATTCATTTCAAATCCAAAAAATATGAAGTTGGTACCAAAAGGTTTCTAGAAATGTAGGCTATTTGTTTGGTACTCAACTTGGAGTTGTTTACATCATAATTTTTACCATTCCTAGTGTTTTATTACTTTTAATAAAACACAAGGAACATGAACGACTTGTTAGGAATAGCACTTCTATTCATAATAGGGGCACTAGGCCCATATATATACAAGTACAGGGAGGGGGAAATATACAAAAAAAACCCTAATACAAAAGGTAAAATACCAACAGTACATATACATCTAATACAACTAAGTTTCAAATAATGCCAAATAGAACACCAACAGATAGGTTACATTTTCAAAAAAAAATTGGCACCAATTTGGTATTTTACTGATTTGAAATGAATTAGTTATGAATATTTAATTAAACCTAAACTTTTAAATTTCTAGAAAATGCAAAACCACCATCGAAACCACCCAAAGGGCCAAATTTGCCCGGTTTTGGCAGTTGAATGGCTCTCCCTACCCGGTTTTGTAGTTGTGGGTTGAAAATCAGACTTCTACTATAGTTGGAGGGTGAAAATTGGACTTTTCCCTTTTTTTACTGTTTACTTTTATTGTTCTCTATTCAAGACAATGGAGGCGGCATGAGTCCAGAATCTCTTCGACATTGTATGAGCTTCGGATTCTCTCAGAAATGCACAACTGCATCCATTGGGCGATGTAATGATTCTTTAAAATGCTTTTTGCTGTTTGTTCCATTGCTATATATTGCATTTGCTAAGTTGCATAATCACATGCACAGATGGAAACGGCTTCAAAACTAGCACAATGAGGCTTGGGGCAGATGCTATTGTGTTCACATGTACTAAAGATAATAGGTATTTCTTCATTTGTATATTCACTTTGTGGCATCAGCAAACACATTTGACTTGATGGAATTAGGATTAGGATACTCCACAATAGCTCACCTTTAAATTACCCAAAGAAGAACTATACTTCATTGTCATGCACGCTTCACAAACTAAATTTTCTATGCAACCACTTTTTGCAAAACCATATTTTAAAACAGCCTTTGCGTACATGTGGGATACTAAAACTCTCCATGAGCATGTTGTGTGTGAGCCTAGGCTGCTAGACCCAACGGAAGTGTGGTTCTGTGATTTTTTTTCCAGAGATTTTCATAAAATGGAAACCAACAAGTGTAGCTTTGCGATACTTTACCACCACCACCCCCAAAAAAAAATTGGATAGTTTACCACAACGAAATGTGTTTTGATATTTTCTCAAAAGAAAATTTCATAAAACACACTTTTTTTTTCTCGAACACGCAGGAGAGTTGCGTATCATTGTATTAATAGGAGAAGAAAGAGTCATACATAGACCTAAACACACACCCACACACACTAGAACTTGTAGATCCTAATCACCTTTTACAAGAATAAAGATGACCACTAGAGGAGGCAAGAACCGAAGCCTAATCAACCCCTCTGATAGCAGGCAGAGGGAGGCCCTTGGCTCCTGCCAAGCTCCACAACTAGGCATCTTCTTTGGCTAGAATCAGAGCTGTAGCAACCCTAGGGGAAGCCCCATTAAACACACAGTCATTGCGATGTCTCTAGATGGTCCAGGCTCCAAGGATGATAATAGAGTTCAAGCCTTTGCGCACATGACTATCCACATCACTCTCCATTCTCGCCCACCAGTCATTCAGAGATGTATCAGATGGCTGCGGAGCAAGGGCCGAGAGACCTGCATATTGCAGGATGGAGAACTAGAACTGTCTAGCGAAAACACACCCAATGAGGAGATGTTGGATATTCTCATCTTCTTGGTCACAAAGCGGGCATCGAGCAGGATGTGGGAGTCCACGCCGAGCCAGCAGCGATTGTGGGCCACTAGCCGCATGAAAAAGCGACATTTGGGAGGGGCCCATGATTTCCAAATGCGTGCATATGGCTCAAATAGGGTGGCGCCCTGAAATTGAGCATCATAGGCATATTTAGCTATGTACTGTCCGGATGGAGATAATCTCCAGATATGCTTATTTATCTGGGATTCCCTGCTGAAGGTCCACTGCAGTAAGAGTATCCCACAGCTCAAGATATTCCCACAATGCTTCAATGGATATTTCACCCTGAATGTCCTCCAACCAATAATCATTGTCAAGGGCCTCCTTAACAGTACGTTTGTTTGCTCTTATCCTTGGCACCAAGGCATTCAATCGAGGTGCAAGGCCCTGGATACTCTTACCAACCAGCCTTATCTTTCCAGAATAACGTATTGGATCCATCCCCAATTTCAGTGGTCACGGCCATCGAGAGGAGGCATTTAACCTCCTTGCTAACCTGGAGCGGCAAGTTAGCTCAAGGTCTGTGAGGCTCGAATTTCTTAAGCCATGGTCATCTTGTTCTCAGAGCGAACCTTAGTGTTTTCAGGTCAGAGATTCCCAGCCCCCCAAGCTCTCGCGAGCGACACACCTTAGGCCAAGCAATAAGACAGTGCCCTCCATTTGCTTCTTTGCGACCGCGCTACACAAAGGCTCTTCTAATCTTATCAATTGCTTTGATTGCCCATGGGGGCAGGTCAATTGCCATGGCCAAATAAACCAGCATTGCGGTGAGAACATGTTGAACCTGCACAACTCTTCCTGCCCGAGTCATCAGGTCAGCCTTCCAACCAGGTAGCTGATCCGCAATTCTATCTATAATGGGCTGGTATTGTTCCCTGGTTAGCTTCCTTGGTGAAAGAGGCAGTCCAAGATACTTGCACGGGAACTCCAGGATTTCACACGGCAGCGAGTTCTGGACCAGGGCTATATTTTCTTCAGAACACCCACCAAAGGCTGATTATAGAGAACACCCACCAAAGATTCTTGTAGCGTAACGGTTAGAACATTGAACTCCGGGGATCAATGAAAACCCTGTTGCCAGCCCGGGTTTGAATCTTGGTACCAGCTTCTTTAAGATAAACTCAGTGGGACGAGTCGAGTTTTTTTTTTAATAGAGAACACCCAAAGCAATCAGAGTATATCAAAATTGTCTCCACTAATTAATTTCTTCTTGTTTATAGGCCTCCACCCTTCTGGTTCTAGTCTGCTATAGATCCTCCAAGAAAATACCCCAACTGGTTACTTGTGTGATTAGGGTCTAGGCTGACATTTCTAGCCTGTAGTATAGGATCTAGTTAGGGAATTTCTACCAACTATAGTCTGCAGCAATTTTTCAGGTTTACATCTACAATTGAGGTTCTTGATTAATGTGCTCAAAATTACCAAATTAATACATATTACCAAAAGATACCTCAATAGAAAAAAGCTGGCTAATAGAAACGTTTTTATATAAAGCATTCATGTTCGAACAGATGGCATAACCTTTCCTCTTCTGACGAACTCCTTTTCTGCTGCCAGCTTCTACTCCAACCTATCTTCATTATATTTTGCAGTTATTTTTTATTCAGTGACGCAACCATTTGTAATGATTTTACTTGATAGGAGAATGACACGAAGTGTTGGATTGCTGTCTTACACATTCCTAACGAGAACTAAGTGCAATGATATATTTGTACCAGCGGTTAGTTCACTAAACTTTTGACTTGTATGTTATACCATTACTGTTTAGGGATGGCATATATTATTATTGTTATTTTTAGCTATCACTAAAACTTGTCTATGTACACAATTGGTAATGATTACTATTATGTAATTCTAATTTCTCCACATGCAAGCTTGATCAGTGGCCGCTAACTAGTTTTGCTTCATTCATTCCAAATTAATAACTTTTCCATTAGGAATAGTCTTCAGTTTTTAGAAATGCGATTAATGTTTTAATCTTTAACTGTGCCAACCCCATGGTACCTCACTCCTTTTCTATCTCAATAAGTGTCATTTATTGTTTTTCCCCTTCATAGGTTGACTACGAATTTGATGCCTCATCTTCAACTTTCAAGAGGATAATGAACTGTGGTGAAAAACATATTTCATCTAATCTATCTACTCTTTTGAGGTGGTCCCCATTTTCTACAGAAGGTGAATTATTGGATCAAGTAAGTTGCCTGTCCTCTATTTATCAGCATAACCATTTTACCCTGTCTCTTCTATGAGTTGCAATTCTAGATATCTGTTGAAAGTTTAAAATGAGTCAGTTGATAAGTAGCATATTTAAAACCAATTATGCTTAGTAGTTGCTTCTCATTCTCAAACGCATTGTTATCCTTTTCTCACCTGATATATTGTTGTTGCCAAGGAGGTATTACCATATTAGCATTTACAGAGAATAACTGGTCCTGGTTTCCTAGAATATCAAATGTTAACTGTTGGTAGAAGTAGTTCCAGGACCCAGGTGTTGCACAATTGCAGCATGTAAAGTAAAGTGTAGTTCTTGACTTCTTGTATAGGTATGTGGTTTACAAACTGTATTGCTATCTTTATCAAACAAATGTCAGAAAAGATAATTAGATATATTCCTGATTTTTGCGCACATGGTAATTTCCTAAGCAGCTGTATTAAATGAAAGGATTCAGATATTATTAAACTTAAGGTAAAAATTGATGCTTTCAATACCCAACGTTGTTTTGCATAGCTTAAAGTTTTTGTTAAATTCTTAGCCGCTTGAGGAATATCCTTAAAAAATTGATGCTGCTTAGCTACCACTAAAGGTTTCTCTGTTGTTTAACTTAGCTTACTACTTACTCCAATGCATATCCTAACAGTTCAGCGATATGGAGTGCCATGGCACAAAAATCATTGTATTCAACTTGTGGTTCAACGATGCATTGGAAATGGAGCTTGACTTTGACACTGATAAACAGGTCAAGATTTGATTCTCTTTTTAATAGGTTGCAGTTTTATGCTTATGTTTAGCATGTACTCCGTAAATTCAGTATAAACTATGTTTTGTTTATTCTTTATTGTTCTTACTCAGGTAGTTGTCAAGGTTTCTGAAGTTAATTACTTCATGTTACAGTGCTATGCATGTTTAAGGTTTCTACAAATTGCACTACGGGGTCCTATATCATATTCTCATACATGATGAGGATGGGCCATAGTTCTAATGCATTTTTGTTGCTCAGTTTACCTTTCTCATGTTATAAGAAGTTGTGCATAGATTTTGCTAAAGGAAAACTGTCATGTGGTTGTTGTAGGATATTATGATCTCAGGAGCACCTGAGATACGAGCAGGGCGCAATACAGTAGAAAGGTTGACACAGATGCATGTAGCAAATCGTTTTCGATATTCACTTCGGGTAAGTTTCATGTACTAAATATGTTTTTTCAACTTTTATGTTGAATGTCTTATAAGATATTGCATTGGCAGGTTTATGCATCTATATTATACCTACATGTACCTGAAAACTTTCAAATCATCCTGTGTGGACGAGCTGTTGAACCCCATTATGCTGTCAATGATCTCATGTACCGCGAGTGTATCAAATATCGACCACAAGTTGAAGTAACCGGGGAGGTTTGTTCTAACTGACTTAATTTAGTGCTACTGCCATGTGGATCTATACACAATTTTCCAACCTGAAATGACTATACATTGGAGGACTCATACTACTTTGCAGCAGTGTCCCTTTTTGGCAGAGAACATTCTGTTTTTTTGGCTTCATGCTATATCTTTTAGTGTTGAAATTGCGCTGGAACCATGTTTTCACCTGTCTAACTATGAAAATCGTTTAGATTACTGGAAAGCATGCAAGTGCACTAACAGCTACATGTTTGCTTATTCTTTGTCAGGTTGATGTCATTACTACAATTGGCTACTTAAGTGGTGCTCCACGACTTGATATCTATGGATTTAGTGTCTACCATAAGAACCGTTTGATACTGGTACATTTTTTATTTTACTACATGGATTACTGCTTTTAAATTTGTCATGTTGCTCTGCTGAAATTTTTCCATGCACTTTTATTAGTTAATTTATGAACCAAGGTTTCACAAGTATCAGAGATTTAGCCAATCTATAAAGTTTATATGAGTGTATTTATTTTTATAATCGATTGCAATTTAGAAAAATTTCATATAAGACAGGAATCCAGACTGGAAACAAAACTCGATTACAAATGGTTCATCAGAGTAAGCCATTTCAAAGGTGTCTTTTAGTCCTGAAATGTCATTTTGACGGTTTAATCATGTTTGAATGGAAGTCAGATTACTCTTTCCTGGGGAAATGACCCCTCATGTCAGATTACATATTGGATCAGGTCTGGCTCCATGCATATTGGAGCGACATATTCTTTGGAGTAGTGTTCCAATAGTCTAATTCTTTGTAGTGGCATTGTATAAATTTTCCCCTTATTAATTTATAGACAACTGTTGGAATGCCAGATTACAATCAGGATAAAACTAAGGCTCACTGCGGCAAACTAATCCTTCCAAGGGGGATTGTATATTTGGTAAAACATGTCTATGGTTTAGGTTTTTTTTTCTCTTTTCTGCATTCAATTTTATATATTTTGATGCCACAGTTCACCTTATTCTAAGTCACATCGTGCGCAACATTGGGTAGGTTCATGCCAGTATGGCACTACATCATGACATTGACAAGTATCCATAAAAACTAGGAATTAGAGTGATTAGCTCTCCTAGTTACTTTGAGTTCTATAGTCTTCTGGGTTTCATTTCATATAGTTTGTATTTTTTTCCAGTTACTATGTAAGGACAAGATTCTTATAAATATGAATAAAACAATCAAGTAGAAGTTCCTCAGCCTATCTCTCAGCCCCACCCATGCGGTCACTACGGGAAACACTTAATTTGCCGAGTGCCACGGGCACTCGGCGAAGGCCCAAAAACACTCGGCAAAGGCTTCGCCGAGTGTTACACTCGGCATATAGCACACGGCAAATATTGTGTCGGCAAACACCACTTTGCCGAGTGTCAAAACTCGTGCACTCGGCAAACATTTTGCCGACGGCCAAAAAACACTCGGCGAAATTAGCTTTGACGGCGTCGAGGCTAACGGCAACTTTGCCGAGTGCCAGACGGCAGGCACTCGGCAAACTCGACAACTTTGCCGACGGCCAGCACACAGCAAAAACAGCGTGTTTGCCGAGTGCCAGCACACGACAAATACGGCCTGTTTGCCGAGTGTCGTCGTCCTGACACTCGGCAAAGAAGTGCCCTTTGCCGAGTGTTAAGGAAAAAACACTCGGCAAACAGGTGGCACCTGGTGGTGGAACAGACCACTTTGCCGAGTGTTAAAGCCAAAACACTCGGCAAAGGCTGTTACACTCGGCAAAGTGGTCAGTACCCTCTTTTTTCCCGTTTTGTCACGTATAACGGACCCCTCTCAATTCACAATACACATCATCACAGGCATTTGTAATAAACAATCACATGCATAATTCACAACCACCATTAGAAGCATTATTCATAAACATCACAGGCATAATCCAACATAAGCACGAAACAATCCATAAATCCAAGTTCAAGTCACAATTTAGTTTCAACCAAGTTCACAACCAAGTATAGTTCCGTGGAGGCCAAGGAGACCACTGCGACAAATCTTGATATTCATTATTCGAAGCCGCCGATTGATTCTGCATATAGGATAGGACATTCTGAGCTAATATCTAAAGTTGTCAAAATTAAAGTATTCAATCTTAAGCACAATGTGTCAAGTGACTCACAGGAGTAGTTGTAGTGGCTGAGGCGGAGGGAACAGCATCGGCGGTGGCGGAGGCAAAGATTGACCCATGCTCGAAGCAAAATTTTGCATGTGCTGGAACATCTGGTCCATCCTCATCCGATTTTCTTCCTCCATCCTCCGCCGCATGTCCTCCATCTGCGCTGCCATCTCCTCTTGTTTCTTCCTTGCTGCTTTCACCTGGGCCTATAATATTTTCATTGCAATGTTATAATGCAAAGCTAAAATATAACAACAAAGGAACGATGAATGGAAGAGAAAGAACCTGTAGAGCCTCCATCTGGAACTGTGCAGTGGTAGGTCGTGGCCGTATCGCCGGGCTCGAGTTCGTGCTCCTAGCTCGGATCTGGGAGAGAGTGGGAGTAGAGGCCGTGTCGATTACGCCGTCGCCAATCCAATATCGGCCATGCTTCTTGCCTCCTCCCACCCTCATCATGATTTCTCCATCAATGTCCTCGGAGCTCGGATCGAAGTCTGGCCCGTGAACCTCCCTAGCCATCGCTGTATACTCGATGACGCGACTGTGTATGCTAGGATGGATGTACGCCTCGGACGGGTCGTCTGGGTTGAAATCGATATTGGCCGTCGCCTTGCCCTTTTTGGAGAGGACCCATGCCTTGAGCTGGGAACAAGGTCGGCCATCATGTGATGACGACTGCGGCAAAAAATACAAAATGATTAGGAATTATGTAGAATTGAATGTTAAAATAAAGAATTGAAGTTGCGTACCCATTTTTCTCTATATTCATCAAGGCTTAGGCTGCCTTGATGGTGTGGTGCAGTCGGCATCTACAAACCACCCGAGCTCCCACCACACGTCGACCATCTTCTCCCAGCACTGGATATGCGCACGACACCACCACGGAGGCACCTACATCATCAAGCGTGTGACATATGAAAAAAGAAATTGAGCCTAATTAATCTTAAATAGTAAGTATCAACGTTCTTTACTTACCCTCATGAATTGGTCCTTGGTCAGGTTCATTGTCCTTGCCTCCTCTTTTCTAACCTTCATCCATCTGTATTGAGCGTGGAATTCGATGATGGCCTGGATGCGCGCCTCGTAATGCATGTCCTTCACGAGCTTCTTGGCGGCTACATCAGATACGGCCTTCGCCTTGGCCTCGAATCCCTCCTGGCATCTATAGAAATCCTGCATATAGACGCGATGTATACAGTTATTATTTCAAGAATGTCGAACGTAGGTGATGTATTGAGCAATTTAGTGCGAGGAGTACTTACCCACAACTCGGCCTTCACCCGCTCCACTATGTTGGGGAATCTCCTCTGTTGACGATCAGGGACGTCGGGGGCGGCGACGTAGTGGTCCCACGTGTAGGTCGGCTGCTGCTGTCCGGCGTACACCACCAAGCTAGGAAAGTGAACCCTGCACAAAAGGCCAAGGATCCCGTTGGCCTTACGGTTGTGGTCACGCCCACTGAGCTTAATCCAACTCCTGCAAAAGTGATTAATATAAATTATTAGTTTTTGTAACTTTCAACATAAGAACATTATTGAGAATATTTAAAGTTACTTACTTGATCCCAACCGGTTTAATCAGCGGGCGTAAATGCTCAAGTATCGGACGCTTCGGGAGGGATGAGGGACCTCGCAACCATATCTTGGACTGGGCATCCCCTGCCTCCCCGTCCCCCTCCTGTTGCTCCTCCTCCTTCGCCTCCTCCTGCTCGTCGTCCCCAGAGGCGTGTGCGGAAGGTAGCTCCTCCTCCTCCTCCTCCACCTCAGGTTCAAGCGACGGGGGCCTCGTCGTTTTACCCTTACCTCGAGGCCTCTAGACCACCACCTCCTCCTCCTCCTCCTCCTCCTCAACCCTACGTCGAGGCCTGCCTCGACGCCTCCCTCGACCGCTTCCTGAACGTGACCCTGACCCTGAACTAGTCCCTATAGCGGTCAGTCTCTCGCAAATCGACGTGAGCTTCCTCATACCGTCCACCATTGCTCAATAACCTGCAATTAAAAAGAGTAAACCAGTCAGCAAAGATAAACAAAATATAATTAGAAAGATATGCAAATTATAAATAAATTAGTACGACTCATACATGTATTAGAAATAATCATCATAATCGGGATTAGCTGGATCATAAATCTCATCATCACTACCACGCGTGTCGATATAGTCAAGCCCGTGCTCCGAAGGAGAAATGTCGTCATCACTGTCATTAGCTAATTGTAATCGTTGAAGTAATTATAAGTCCTTCACATTCTGAACCTCATCTCCACCGTCCTCTTCAGCAACCCTTTCGTTGTCTACTTCCATTCCGATCGCTTCGGTTAAATCTATCACAAAACTCCCTTCGAGCCCATCTTCTTGGAATAACTCTTCTTCGTACGTGTTGGGGTCTATATTGTAATCTTCATTGTTTGGTACAGGTAGTTTACCGTGTGGCGATACCTTGTACACAACATCCCAACCCTTAAGACGGCTGTCGGTTTGGCACGGGTATGACAAATAATAAACTTGCGTGGCCTGTTGAGCCACAATATAGACATCGTCTCCTGGTAACATGGATGACTGTCGAATTTCGACTAGCCCAAGATTAGAGGCCCGTCTCACGACAGATGGATCAAACCAATGGTATTTGAATATAATTGGATTAAGAGGTTTGCACCCATGAAAAGTTAGTTCGTATATTTCTTCAATTCTTCCATAGTACTCAACCCCATCAGAGCCTGGCGTGAAAACTTCGGTATTTGTGGTTCTTCGATTGGGTCGACTCTGCTCGTGCCTTGTTGTGTGAAAACGATATCCGTTGACGTCATAACCAGCAAACAACCTGACCCTATAGTCACAACCATCTGCAACCTGTCTCAACTCGACATTCATAGACGCATCGGTTCGGCCCTGCAAGTTCAAGCAGGGCGGTTCGTTATATTAATCGTATGTACGAGAATCGATGAAAAATTGGATTGTACCTTCTGTTTGAACCAAGAAATAAAATCGGGCATTCCATTTCTCGCACCCTCTTTGAGAAGAGTCTCAGCTTCGTGCGGGTACAGTTGCCTTGATTTACGCCAGAATTGACGATGAAAATTGCCTGTAGCAACGAGAAATATACGTTTAGGCAAGAGAATGGTGACTAGTTCGAAACAAGTTTGTTGAGAACTTACATCATGTACGGCTCCACCTCAGATAGGTTGGTCAACACATACAGCATGATAGAGCGCCACTCTTCATGGTTAAAGGTCTTGCGGGTCGCACCACTTGCACTTCCGAGTTGCCCTCAGAAAATGCTAAGGCTCAATTCATCTTCGCTGGCATTGTAATGAGGAGGTGGATTATACACGCTAGGAAGGTTGTCAGCGTAGTATTTTAATGTGAAGTTTGACACCTCCTGCAGAATGTATGCCTCTGCAATGGATGCTTCAATTTTGCACTTATTTTTACATTTAGTTCGAAGAACCTTTTGACATCTCTCAATTGAATAGCACCAACGACCCTGCACAGGCCCCTCCATTCGTGCTTCATACGGGATTGAAGAAGCCTGGTGGAAAGATCTTCTCCAACTTACAGAGCAACACAGGCGCCATTGTTTCTATTTCTGCAACCACGATACGAGATAACTCCTTCGCACAAAGCTGGTGGAAAAAATTGCTCAACTCCGCTAGCATCTGCCACACATGCTCAGAGATATAGCCTTGAACCATCACCGGAAGTAGGTGCTCAAGCCATATATGGTAATCATGACTCTTGAGCTCGTTGATTCGCATAGTTGCTAAATTCACTCCCCTCTTCAAGTTCGCTGCATAGCTATCAGGGAACATTAACGTTTGGAACCATTCTAGTACCTCCCTCCTTTGGGCCCTCGTTAGAACGAAATTGCCCTTAGACTTCCTCCACGACTTGCCAGCTCTTTGAGGCACCATGTTTAGCTTTGGTCTGTTATACAACGTCGCTTGATCCACTCTAGCCTTAACGTTATCCTTTGTCTTCTCAGGATTGTCCATGATTGTACCAAAAATTGCCTCAGCGATATTTTTTTCCATGTGCATTACATCAATGTTATGTGGAACAAGAAGGTCATCAAAATAGGGGAGGTTCCACAAGCACGACTTCTGCATCCAAGTATGTTGCTCGCCATATCCTAAAAAACCACCTTCTTCATCATTGACCTCGAGAGCATCTAACTGAGCACGAACTGCGGCCCCTGTCATCATCGGCGGTGTGGGGTCTGTAACTACGACATCTTTCGTAAAGTTTTTTATGTCTCGTCTGAATGGATGGTCAGGAGGGAGAAATTGTCGATGTTTGTTGAACGAAGAATATTTGCCACCTTTCGACAACCAAATGAACTTCAAAGATGCTTTACATACTGGGCATGGGAACTTCCCGTGAACACACCATCCGCAGAAAATCCCATATCCCGGCAAGTTATGCAGAGAGTACTGGTACCAAACATGCATCTTGAGGTTTGTCTTTGTAGCTCGGTCATATGTCCGTACCCCTTCCTCCCAAGCATGGAGCAAATCATCAATCAGAGGCTTCATGTACACACTCATTATTCCCCGGGTGCTCTGAAATTATCAACGACAAAAATATATTATGTCGTTCAAAGAGGACGCTAGGGGGGAGATTCAGGGGGATAACAAAAATGGGCCAATAGGTGTACGGGGAGGCCGCCATTCCATAAGGATTGAACCCATCTGTTGTTAACGCAACGCGTACGTTACGGGCCTCTAAAGCTTTTGCAGGATAAATCGCATCAAAGCTTTTTCAGGCTTCAGCATCGGATGGGTGTACCAGCTTCTCAGGATTATATCGACGTCCTTTTTTGTGCCATATTATTTCGCGGATTCTTCAGTCATGAAAAGCCGTTGGATCCTCGGTATGAAAGGAAGATACCGTAGAACCTTCACGGGAATTGCGAGCAACTTTTTCTGACCATCACCAGAGTCTACCTCCAGAAACCTAGACGATTCGCACTTCACATAGTACTTTGCTTCCGCATACTCTTTCCTAAATAAGATGCATCCCTTTGGGCAAGCATGTATATGCTCGTATGGCATCTTAAGTGCACGAAGGACTTTTTTGCCTCGTACATGCTCTTTGGCAGGATGTGACCAACCGGGAGCAGGCTTCCAAAAACTGTCAACATAATATCAAACGCGTCTCGACTCAAACTAAACTGAGACTTTACAGCCATTAGGCGTGCAATGGCATCTAGTTGAGAAACCTTGGTATGGCCGTGAAAGGGTTGCTGTACCACAGACAACATTTCGTAATAAGCCTTTGCGGTAGCCTCTGACTCCTCCTCCCTACGTGCTTCATCGAAGTTGGCTTCATGATAGTCATTTAACATGTCTCCCACCCCGGCATCATCATCATATTCCTCGATGTGTTGTCTCAAGACCTCCTCTCTCCCACGATCAGATTCACCATGGTAGATCCACCTGGTGTAGTCTGACGTAAATCCATTCTTCACAAGATGTTTGCCCATGTCTAGCTTGGTTTGCCGACGCATGTTTCCACATTTGCTACACGGACACCAAGTCGATCTAGCTCCTTTGACACTTGTAAACGCTCGTTCCAAGAAAGCATTCGTCTTGTCAATCCATTCATTGGTCAACGTATTCTGACTAGTGCGACCCGTGTACATCCACTGACGATCCTCCATCCTCTAGCATATAAGCGAGTAATACAAAATTCACATTGCATATACACGTTCCTATATTGTCTATTAGGTAGAGATAGGTCCTAATCCCACCCGAGGATGTGTAGGTGGGTTTAGTATCCATGGTCTACTCCGACCCGAGATAGAATTTCGGCTGCACCTCCCCGCTGTTCTCCAAATACACGTCCTTGATGGGAGATTGTGTATCTGGAGAACAACA